>NW_027362876.1:4380000-4542500 GCF_046119375.1 Phyllobates terribilis | reverse complement strand
ACACACACTGGACAGGGGTATACAGAGTATATGCAGCCGGCAGCATGCATATACACACACACACACACAAACACACACACACACTGGACATGGGTATACAGAGGATATGCAGCCGGCAGCATGCATATACACACACACACTGGACAGGGGTATACAGAATATATGCAGCCGGCAGCATGCATATACACATACACACACTGGACAGGGGTATACAGAGTATACGCAGCCAGCAGCATGCATATACACATACACACACTGGACAGGGGTATACAGAGTATATGCAGCCGGCAGCATGCATATACACATACACACACTGAACAGGGGTATAGAGATTATGCAGCCGGCGGCAGCATGCATATACACATACACACACACACACACACACACACACACACACACACACACACACACACACACTGGACATGGGTATTCAGAGGATATGCAGCCGGCAGCATGCATATACACACACACACTGGACAGGGGTATACAGAGTATATGCAGCCGGCAGCATGCATATATACATACGCACACACTGGACAGGGGTATAGAGTATATGCAGCATGCATATACACACACACACTGGACAGGGGTATACAGAGTATAGGCAGCCGGCAGCATGCATATACACACACACACTGGACAGGGGTATACAGAGGATATGCAGCCGGCAGCATGCATATACACACACACACACACACACACACACACACACACACTGGACAGGGGTATACAGAGTATAGGCAGCCGGCAGCATGCATATACACACACACACTGGACAGGGGTATACAGAGTATATGCAGCGGGCAGCATGCATATACACACACACACACACTGGACAGGGGTATACAGAGGATATGCAGCCGGCAGCATGCATACACACACACACACACACACACACACACACACACACACACGTGTGTGAACCTGAACCACAAAGGAGCAAGTATGTACAAGTAGAATGAGGCCAAGTGTGTAAAGCAATATGCCTAGTGCTTAGTGTAGCATGTCAATGATCCTGGGGTAGCCTAAAAATAATAACATATAGATGAGCTTAACTGTATAGCATAAGATGATTGTAGATATAAAGTGACCCTACACAGGCGGCGAGCCAACTGATGGGATCAGGGAATGAATCCCTCTTGTAAAAATTTAAATAGAGTCAATGACTAATGAAGGAAGTGTAATGTAAAGGCTCCGTCACACTTAGCGACGCTGCAACGATCCCGACAACGATACGACCTGTCAGGGATCGTTGCTGCGTCGCTATGTGGTCGCTGGTGAGCTGTCAAACAGGCAGGCTCACCAACGATCAGGGGAGCAGTGACATCGTCGAAAGAATCTTTCCACGATGTCCTGCTCCTGGTTACGAGCCAGCTGAAGCAGGATCAGGCTGGTAACTATGGTAAACATCGGGTTACTAGGGGCACACGCGCTCCTAGTAACCCGCTGTTTATCATGGTTACCACTCTGCTACAGTGAGCGGGAGGTTACCGCTCACTTTAGCAGGCTCGTAACCATGATAAACAGCGGGTTACTAGGTGCGCGTGTGCCCCTAGTAACCCGATGTTTACCATAGTTACCAGCCTGATCGCTGCTCCCGCTGGTCACACACAGCGATGTGTGCTGACCAGCGGGACAGCAACGACCAAAAAATGGTCCAGGACACTTTGCAGCGATCAGCGACCTCATAGCAGGGGCCTGATCGTTGCAAAGTGTCACACATAGCGACATCGCTGGTGAGGTCACTGTTGCGTCACCAAAACCGTGACACAGCAGCGATCTCGCTATGTGAGACGGGGGCTTAAGGTACGGAGTATTCCAAAGAGAGGGAAGGGGGAGGGGAAACAATGGACACAACACCAGATCAATGGCAGACAGTGTTATATATAAGAGGGGCTTAATGACCGGCTGTGGAGAGAAGTGCCCAGAAGATGCTGGTTAGGGGAAGTGTTCAACATGAGGGCCAGGTCAAAACTTGTAGACAAGCAGACAAGATAGGTAATATGCCTTATACTTCTGCTCTAAGGGGTCCAGGGTACCGAGTATGCGCCACACTCTGCACCCTGGGCCACTTAGGTAATATGCCTTCCATGACGTCATGTTCGGTGTTTCTGCTTTGGGTTTTGGCTTGCAAAACGCAGATTTCATTAGAATAGATTGTGGACTCCATTAGCTGAGCCCCTGAGGTGTCAGCACACGCCCCAGTTTTTTTGTTTTCTCCCCTCATGGTTATTGGTTGGGTGAAGCTATTTATTGTCAAACTACTAAGTTTTCTCTTTTTATATCTTAATGACAACCAAAAACATCCAAATGACCCTGAGCAAAAGTTCACATACCCTGGTGATTTTGGCCTGATAACATGCACAGAATTTGACCCAAATGGGTTTGAATGGCTACTAAAGGTAACATCTCACCTGTGACCTGTTTGCTTGTAATCAGTGTGTGTGCGTAAAAGCTGAGTGAGTCTCTGGGATCCAGACAGACTCTTACATCTTTCATCCAGCCACTGACGTTTCTGGATTGTGAGTCATGGGGAAAGCAAAAGAATTGTCAATGGATCTACGGGAAAAGGTAGTTGAACTGTATAACACAGGAAAGGGATACAAAAAATATCCAAGGAATTGATAATGCCAGTCAGCAGCATTCAAACTATGATTAACAAATGGAAAATCAGGAGCTCTGTAAAAACCAAACCACGGTCAGTTAGACCAACAAAACTGTTGGCCACAACTGCCAGGAAAATTGTCTGGGATGCAAAGAAAAACCCACAAATAGCATCAGCTGAAATTCAGAACTTTCTGAAAACTATTGATGTGGCCGTTTCAAGATGCACAATAAGGAGGCACTTGAAGAAATATGGGCTGCATGGTCGAGTCGCCAGAAGAAAGCCATTACTGTGCAAATGCCACAAAGTATCTCACCTAGAATACGCCAAACAGCATAGAGACAAGCCTCAAAACTTCTGGAACAGGGTAATTTGGAGTGATGAGACCAAAATTGAACTTTTTGGCCACAATCATAAACGTTACATTTGGAAAGAGGTCAACAAGGCCTATGATAAAAAGGAACACCATTCCTACAGTAAAGCACGGAGGTGGATCGCTGATGTTTTGGGGATGTATGAGCTACAATGGCACAGGAAACTTGGTAAAAGTTGAAGGAAAGATGAATGCCGCACGTTATCAGCAAATACTAGAGGCAAATTTGCACTCATCAGCTCGCAAGCTGCGCATGGGACGTACTTGGACGTTCCAACATAACAATGATTCAAAACACAAGGCCAAGTCGACCTGTCATTGGCTACAGCAGAGCAAAGTGAAGGTTCTGGAGTGATCATCTCAGTCTCCTGACCTCAATATCATTGAGCCACTCTGGGGAGATCTCAGGCGCGCAGTTCATGCTAGACAGCCCAGGAATTTACAGGAACTGGAGGCTTTTTGCCAAGAAGAATGGGCAGCTTTACCATCTGAGAAATTAAAGAACCTCATCTACAACTACCACAAAATATTTCAAGCTGTCATTGATGTTAAAAGGGGGCAATACACGCTATTAAGAACTGGGGTATGTGAACTTTTGATCAGGGTCATTTGGATGTTTTTGGTTGTCATTAAGATTTAAAAAGAGAAAACACAGTAGTTTGACAACAAATGGCTTCATCCAACCAATAACCATGAGTGGAGAAAACGTTTTTTTGTTATCATTCATATTCTCTGAAACAAGGCCAAGAAAGGAAAAATTCTGCCGGGGTATGTAAACTTTTGAGCACAACTGTAAGAGATTTCAAGAATGTGGAATGTTAATTGGAAGATCTAGGAACTGCAAGTTATCAGGCAGTAATGGGCAAGCTGAAAGGATATATAGGAGAGATGAATGTATGTGATCCCTATGGTATGTTATGTTATTATTGTATGTACTGGTTTCTTGGTTTTGTCAAAAAAAAAAAACTAATAAAAAAATCTCAAATGTATTGGATTAAAAAAAAAAAGACTAAGAAAAAGTCTTCTCCACTGTGTGGGTTCTCTGGTGCCTAATCAAATCTGATTTCTGGTT
Source organism: Phyllobates terribilis (assembly GCF_046119375.1). Lineage (NCBI taxonomy): Eukaryota > Metazoa > Chordata > Amphibia > Anura > Dendrobatidae > Phyllobates > Phyllobates terribilis. Next base: position 4,538,450 of record NW_027362876.1, on the reverse strand, counting down.
AAAACATTTCCCACATTCTGAACATGAAAAAGGCTTCTCCCCTGTGTGAATTCTCTGGTGCTTAATCAAAGCGGATTTATGGTTGAAACATTTTCCACATTCTGAACAGGAAAAAGGCTTCTCCCCTATGTGAATTCTCTGGTGTTTAACCAAATATGATTTATCGTTAAAACATTTCCCACATTCTGAACATGAAAAAGGCTTCTCCCCTGTGTGGGTTCTCTGGTGCTTAATCAAATCTGATTTCTGGTTAAAACATTTCCCACATTCTGAACATGAAAAAGGCTTCTCCCCTGTGTGAATTCTCTGGTGCTTAATCAAATCTGATTTCTGGTTAAAACATTTCCCACATTCTGAACATGAAAAAGGCTTCTCCCCTGTGTGAATTCTCTGGTGGATATTAAGATGTGCTTTCTGGTTGAAACATTTTCCACATTCTGAACAGGTAAAAGGCTTCTCCCCTGTGTGAGTTCTCTGGTGCTTGACCAAAGCTGATTTCTGGTTAAAACATTTTCCACATTCTGAACAGGTAAAAGGCTTCTCCCCTATGTGAAGTCTCTGGTGCTTGACAAAATCTGATTTCTGGTTAAAATATTTCCCATATTTGGAACAAAAAAATCTATTGTCCGCTGTGTGTATTTTTTGATGTTTAAGAAAATACTTTTCAAGGGTAAAACTATTTCCATTTTCTGAACATGAAAATGGCTTCTTTCCTTTATGAGCAGTTTGTTCTTTAATGCTTATTTTTTTATTTTGATTTTCCTTAGTAGTCGGTAATGAATCAGAAGACTGGAGCTGTTTCATAGGATCAGATGACAGATCTTTGCTGTGAAGGGATGATGGTATATCTGGAGTAATGGCATTCACTTCAATTGTATCCTGTGGGATCTCAAGATCATCAGATTTAAAAACAGAAGATGTCAGCTGTCCCCCTGATCTCCTGGTACAGTCATCTGCCAATAAATAAACAATTACTAATTCTGAATAAAATATCCCTGAAATTTATATTTTTGAACATTTCTACTTAAAACGCCTGTAGAAATGACAAGTTATTGACAGAATGACAGTGAAACGTGAAAACCTCATAGGATGAACCAGTGGAGCGTGGTGTTCAACTGCTTGTTCATTCTGCCTCCAAAATATGGAATAAGAAGCCACCAAACAATGTTATGTAGGCAAAAATGATACCAATAAAAACTTCTCATCCATAAATCAATCCAGCAATATCTGCTCTCCCAAAGTCAAATCTCCCCCTCACTTCTGAGCCTTGAAATGTGCCCAAACCACATTCAGCATCCATGTATTTGGCATTACTATAATAAGAAGAACCCACTTAATTTACGGTGTGTGTCTCCTGGAGCACAATCTGGGCACTATGTGTTGGGTAATAAAATGGCCAATGTGCAATTTTCAGTCTCCACCATCCACTTCGTGCTAATTTCCGGAAAGTGCCTGTGGAATCGATACGTCTATAGATTAATTCACTGCGGGTTATAATTTCCAAAATGGAGTCACTTTGTTATATTAAAGAAGTTGTCCAGTACTTTTTACAATTGCCCCAATGTCCCCCAATGTATTTACCCTGTACCCATAAGTCTTTTTGTAATTACCTTCTCCAGTCCTTCTTGCCTGTGAGCGGCACTATCTCTGGCCGCTCTCAGGCATCACGTGACCCCCGATAGCGTCACTCACAGGCTAGAAGGACAGCAGAAGGTGATTACAAAAATTCTTATGGGCACAGGGTAAATACATTGGGGTACATTAGTCAATTGTAAAAAGTACTGGACAACTTCTTTAAGGCTTCTGTAAATAGTGTGTCCAATCTCCCCTGGGATCTGCTCCCCCACGTCTGCTTCTGTCACCAGGCGCCGCCTTAATCATTCTGCAGGTAATGCTGGTGATGGATGAGACGTTGGAACCAGAAGCTCTGGGCAGCGCAGGCTCTGTCCAAACACTAAGATTAGGCAGCCTGGGACCTGTAGTACCATCCAGTCTGGCAGTATGGTTGTGTATTCTGTCCAGCTGAAGTAATCTACTCCCTGCTTCATCCAATCGGAAAGCACCGCACACTACTAAAGCTGGAAGCATATTGCTGGAAGCTGCCAGATACAGCCTTGTTCTCCTCTGGTTCAGTCCTCTGTGCTCAGCTCCCGGTTTGTGTATTTGTTTCTTCTTGTGACCATTTACTGACTACTCCTGTCTGATTTAGTATTTTCTCTGTCCTCCTGGTTATGACCCGGCTACCTGACTATTCTTCTTTGGGTTAAAGGATGATGAGCAAGGCAATCCTTGGGATCAGGAAAATGGAGTACATATCGCCAAGCCTATTCGTGGTAGCCATCTTTTGAGCTGCCAGGTGACCATGAACAGTGCCCCCAATACATTGTGTCGGAAATATATTCCAGCAAGATCTTCATTCATAAATGGCGCTCCTACCCTTGTGCCCAGACAGTAGTGTATAACCGTATATAGAGTATTGTTGGATTCAAGAGAAGTTGGAAAATAATTTGTAAGGTCCATTTGTTTCCTTTTATCCTTTGTGAAGAATTCCAAAATTATCACCACATAAAGTGACACACGTCAGATTTGAAAATGGGCCCCGATTAGGGACAGAAAACTGGCTGCAGGAAGGGGTTAAATCAGAGTATTTTGGGCACTAACTACTGTAGTCAAAAACTGACTATAGACAAGAACACATCTACTAAAATGATCAAACTCAACAGTCTTCATCAGTAATAAATGAGTAACTAGTGGTGAAACCTCTCTGGGGTAATTAGAGTATGGGGCTCGGTGGCTCTTCGCAATCTAAACTATCATAAGGGACAATATTTTCTGTCAGGTGAGTTTCAAGAAGAAATATTAGACATTGAAACAGAACTTTTTATAATAGTGCAAAGATGAGGGGTCTTAAATTTAGATCTCGGGCATTGGGAAGAGGTAATGGAGACCTTCTTTTAAAGACTACCAGGGAGTTACAGAGTCAAATAAGTGAGTCAGGCCGATCACACCAAAATCAAACAAAATGAACCTGTAAAAAAAGACAGAATAAAAGATATGTTACATCCCCAACAACCACATCTATACAAGGGAGAGCTCCAACACTAAAGCGGAGTCACACTCATTTATGGTGGACCATTGGAGCTACTATGAGTCCTGACCAGAAGAGTAGAGAAAGTATTAGTGCCCCCATTTCAGGAGAGATTGTGCAGTAATCTGAATTCCTTAGGACTGAAAACATAATGGAATTTATGACGCGGTGTGAATCCATGAAACCAGGGCTCGAGTCATGCCAACACATCTCCTGCAGGTGTGAATAAATGTATATTTTTGCCATCACCTAGGCACAGCTTAGAGATATATCATGGCACAGGTGTAATGATTTTTATGTAGTTTATCAAGATCCTGTTTGAAGTTAGTTGGTTTAAAAAGAAATTGAAAAGTCAGGATAAAGGGAAACTCTGCTGTTATTGTACAGAAATTCACACTTGCCCCTCACTGCACATTTAATGTTGTAGATCATAAAAGTGAAGTTTGGCCAGAAAGACTGGACCTGGTCTTGTAGGGACCATATGAGCACATTCAGCAGCACAGAAGGGAGAGAAGGTAGATTCATCTAATAAGATATCAGGGATCTAGGAAGCCAACAGCATCATTACCCTTCGCTTTCTCTTACAGGCCCATCATAATTTTGATTTTCTCACTTGTCAGCACATTCTACGTACGCTGTCATTTGGCTTTGTAGTTTATAGATCTGGGCAGGTAACGGTCAGCGTCTCCTAATCCCAGGGGGAGGTGGATCCTCCAGGTTGTAAGTTCTATAGAAAAGATATTTTACAATTACACATAGTAATGTGAAAATTTTCGGATGGAGGAAAATGTTGTGGTCTAGAGGTAAAATGATGATCACACGATTGTGATACAGCCGGACTACACCACCGATAAAGCAGCCACAGCCCGTGACTGAGAAGAATCTGTGACTTGTCAGCATTTAGTACCCAGTACTCACCTGGGTAGTCATATGTAGGAATCTCCTTCTTACACTGCTCATCACCCCTCACATATGTCTCTGTAGTATTAATATGGGTCAGATTTTCACCCTGAAACAAATATTGTAAAAGTCACAAACAGATGAGAAGTCACATCTATGATCAGCTCTAATCCTGCCATCTCCACCGTTCTCATTACACTAGTATAAAACATATAATACTGGTGGATAAAACAAAACTAAGCACAAGACCTTCACAGCCGTCTACACATCATAGGGGGGATCTCATGATACCTTCTCTCCATCTACCTGATGATCCTGAGGAACATTGGGATCTTCTTGTTTACAGTCCTGTGGAAGAAGAGGATGGGGACATCTCTCTGGTGTTGTCCTCTTACTGGATAGATCTGGAGGAAACACATACAAGGACTGAATTCATTCTTTACATACAGATAATTATAGGCCGTGTGTATTTAGTCCTGTCTATTACCTGGTGATGTGAGGGGCTGGGGAACCTCCATCATGACGTCCTTGTACAGATCTTTGTGTCCTTCTAAATACTCCCACTCCTCCATGGAGAAATAGACGGCGACATCCTGACACACTATAGGAACCTGACACATACAATGATATCGTCATCCCGCCGATCCCTTCATAGCGTTACTGTATAATGTCCCAGCATTCCTAGCAGTGTCACCTCTCCAGTCAGCAGCTCAATCATCTTGTAGGTGAGTTCTAGGATCTTCTGGTCATTGATGTCCTCATGTATCAGGGGGTGAGGTGGAGGCCTCGTGATTGGGCTCAGGGGTCTTCCCCATCCCTCAGACACAGGGTCCTGACAGCGCTCACTAGAGGTCTTCTTCACTACTGTGTAATCCTGGTTATGGAGAGACACATTAATAAATCTCCCTCCAGACATTTCCAGAGTCCTCACCTCTCCAGTTCTGTCCATCTGTTATTCCCATAGATAAGAATGATGTAATGTGACGTCATCAGAATCTCTCACCTCTCCAGTAAGCCGGAAGAGGATCTCTAGGGTGAGGTGTAATATCCTCTCCGCCATCTTGTCTCTGTCCGTATCCATCCTTGATAGGTGATTTAGAAAAATTCTCTTATATAGAAGATCTTCACTGAGAGGATCCGATATTGTAGAGACCTGAATGAGAAAAAGAGCCGATGTAACATCATAAAGAATTCTGTGTAATAATACAATTACTGGAGACAATAAGGGAAATATATCAGTAGATGTGTAGATGTTGTATTCTCTAGTCTTTTATGGACTGGAACATAAGTTGAATTGATGACTTAGACATCTCCTCCATACTTCCAATCACTGGCTAAGTTGGCCACTGCTGCAGTAAGAATCACCCAGAAACCCAAGCAGCAATGGTATTTTTATTATTTTACAACATTCTGCTTTTGTCCCTGACGTACTAATAAAACCTATATATTTTAGGCCACAGACAACAAGCAGTTTCTTCCTCGGAGTCTGCAGCTGAATACGTGTCTTATAGACTCATCTTCCATAACGCTAATTCTCGTCATATACATTACACGTGACATGAGAAATAACAACTTCATGATGAGGACGACATCTTCATCTTCTAATGCGGCTCTAGAAACAAATTTGGCCAGAGTCCGTCGCTGACCTCATCATCACTGACTGTCTATATGAATGTTTCCCGTCTTTCCCAGGTTGTGATCTTTTATCACGTTAGATCTCATTTATAAGAGCTTGTTTGTAAGAACACAGACAGGAGTTATTTGATGCGAATGTCTCCATGTACAGTGTTTTTTTTCCTGGATATTATGTTTCTTTTAGCATTTTTATGTAGGCTTCCATATATTACATGAAAAACACCAAAAAAAGAAAACCAAGTGTTAAAACATAAAATAAAATTGGGGTTGGCGGCACTGTGGGATCATTATACTGTATGTGGGGGGGATGGTGGTATTGTGAGAACATTATACTGTATGTGGGGGGGGGTTATTGTGGGAACATTATACTGTATGTGGGAAGATTGCGGTACTGTGGGAACATTATACTGTATGTGGGTAGATGGCGGTACTGTGGGAACATTATACAGTGTGGGGAAATAGAGGTACTATGAGAGCATTATATTGAGAGGCTTAATGACCGCAGTCGCTCCTGTGACCGGGCCCAGCCACCACCAGCCCCTGCTGCAGCTGGATGTGTGTTCTCGGACTGACATTCAGCTTAGTGCCACAATACACGCTGCCGACCAATCAGAGGCCAGCAGCTGACATCGGCATGTACGTCATTAGGGGCGCATGGAAGTAACATCATGCTCTCCTGTCGCTTCCAGCTGAAGTCAGCGGCAGCTCCAGAAAAGACACCGCGCGGCGAGGGAGCGGAGAGAAAGTGAGTGTAATGTTTGTTTGTTTTTTAAATCAGCGAGTACACGGTGCCCTTGGCCATAATACTACATGTAAGAGTGTGGGCTGTGCATTATACTACATGGATGACTATGGGCTGTGCATTATACTACATGTACGGACCATGGGCTGTGCATTATACTACATGTACGGACTATGGGCTGTGCATTATACTACATGTACAGACTATGGGCTGCGCATTATACTACATGGATGACTATGGGCTGTGCATTATACTACATGTATGGACTATGGGCTGTGCATTATATTACATGGATGACTGTGGGCTGTGCATTATACTGCATGTATGGACTATGGGCTGTGCATTATACTACATGGATGACTGTGGGCTGTGCATTATACTACATGGATGACTATGGGCTGTGCATTATACTACATGTACGGACTATGGGCTGTGCATTACACTACATGTACGGACTATGGGCTGTGCATTATACTACATGTACGAACTATGGGCTGTGCATTATACTACATGTAAGAGTGTGGGCTGTGCATTACACTACATGTATGGACTATGGGCTGTGCATTATACTACATGTACGGACTATGGGCTGTGCATTACACTACATGTACGGACTATGGGCTGTGCATTATACTACATGTACGGACTATGGGCTGTGCATTATACTACATGTACGGACTATGGGCTGTGCATTATACTACATGTACGGACTATGGGCTGTGCATTATACTACATGTACGGATTATGGGCTGTGCATTATACTACATGTACGGACTATGGGCTGTGCATTATACTACATGTACGGACTATGGGCTGTGCATTATACTACATGTACGGACCATGGGCTGTGCATTATACTACATGTACGGACCATGGGCTGTGCATTATACTACATGTACGGACTATGGGCTGTGCATTATACTACATGTATGACTATGGGCTGTGCATTATACTACATGTACGGACTATGGGCTGTGCATTATACTACATGTACGGCCCATGGGCTGTGCATTATACTACATGTACGGACTATGGGCTGTGCATTATACTACATGTAACAGTATGGGCTGTGCATTATACTACATGTAAGAGGATGGGCTGTGCATTATACTACATGTACGGACTATGGGCTGTGCATTATACTACATGTAAGAGGATGGGCTGTGCATTATACTACATGTACGGACTATGGGCTGTGCATTATACTACATGTAACAGTATGGGCTGTGCATTATACTACATGTAAGAGGATGGGCTGTGCATTATACTACATGTACGGACTATGGGCTGTGCATTATACTACATGTATGACTATGGGCTGTGCATTACACTACATGTACGGACTATGGGCTGTGCATTATACTACATGTACGGACTATGGGCTGCACATTACGCTACATGTACGGACTATGGGCTGTGCATTATACTACATGTACGAACTATGGGCTGTGCATTACACTACATGTACGGACTATGGGCTGTGCATTATACTACATGTACGGACTATGGGCTGCACATTACGCTACATGTACGGACTATGGGCTGTGCATTATACTACATGTACGAACTATGGGCTGTGCATTACACTACATGTACGGACTATGGGCTGCACATTATACTACATGTACGGACTATGGGCTGCACATTATACTACATGTACGGCCCATGGGCTGCGCATTATACTACATGTACGGCCCATGGGCTGCGCATTATACTACATGTACGGACCATGGGCTGTGCATTATACTACATGTACGGACCATGGGCTGCGCATTACACTGTGTTCCAAATTATTATGCAAATAATATTTTCTCAGATTTTCCCAAATTACCTATATGAATTGCAGTCATTGTAATTTTCCAGTCAAATAACTATTAGAGTACAATTGAAAGGTTTTTGTACAAACTGCCTATGATAACAGTATATTTAAAAAAAAAAAAAAAACTCAAACTGCACTCAAAATGCATGTTCCAAATTATTATGCACAGCAGAGTTTTCAACCTTTTCATTTTAATAAAGAACAAAAAAATGGTCATTTTTGAAATTATAAGCATTAGCAGGTTATTACAAACTGAAATCAAACAGTTTTCAACTCAAAACTTTATTCTAGGTGATGTTACATTTTCACATAGGACCCCTTGTTCGAAAGGAGCTTCTGAACTCTCTCGTCCATTGAATTTGTCAGGTTTTGGATGGTTTCTGCTTCAATTGTTTTGCATGAGGACAGAATACCCTCCCAGAGCTGTTGCTTAGATGTGGCAAGCAATCCCCGCAATGTGCATATCCGAGCACCCGATGCAAACTCAAGTAGCGAACACTTGCGCTCAACACTAGTCGCCATATCGTCATCTATTTTTTTTTTAAATATCCCAACCTTACCCCCAACCCTAATACAACCCCAACCCTAACCCTAGAGTTTGTTTTTTGCGCCGTTCCTCGTGCGGTATAAGTGATTAGACGACTTTATTCTTCGGGTTGGTGCGATTGCAGCGATACTAGAATGATATCGGGTTTTTATGATTGACAGCTGTCACACACTAAAAGACACATATTTTAGTAAAATCTAGCTTTTGCATCGCCATATTTTGAGAGCTATAATTTTTCTATATTTTGGCCGACAGAGTCATGTGACAGCTTGTTTTTTGCGGGATGAGTTGACGTATTTATTGGTATCATTTTCAGGCACGTGACATTGCTTTCTATTCCGATTTTTGGGAGGCAGAATAAACAAAAAACAACAATTCAGGAAATGTTTTTTTTTTTTTACAATTTTTTTATGCCGTTCCGCGTGTGGTAAAATTGATAAGGCAGCTTTATTCTTCGGGTCAGTACGTTTACAGCGGTACCACATTTATATAGTTTTTCTATGTTTTGGCGCTTTTACACAATAAAAGCTATTTTATAGAATTTTTTTTTTTTGCATCGCTTTATTCTGAGAGCTATAACTTTTTTATTTTTCGGCAGATTGAGCTGTATGGCGGCTTGCTTTTTTGTGGGACAAGATGACATTTTCAGCGGTACCATTTTTATTTATATTCGTCTTTTTGATCGTGTGTTATTCCATTTTTTGTTTTTGCGGTATGATGATAAAGCATTGGTTTCTGCTTAGTTTTTTTTTTACCGTGTTCACTAAAGGGGTTAACTAGTGGGACAGTTTTATAGGTCAGGTCGTTCCGGACGCAGCGATACCAAATATGTGTACTTTAATTGTTTTGTTGTTTTTTTTCATAATAATATTTATTGATGGGTACATTATATTTTTATTTTTGGTGGATTATTTTTTTGATTTTTTTTTTTTTAAATATTTTTACAATTTTTTTTTTCATTTTTTAACAATTTTTTTTTTACTTTTAGACTTTTTCCCACAATAGGACTTTTTTCACTCTGATCACCTGTATAGCATAGGGATGGAGCACCATCCCTGTGCTATACAGGCTGTCAGTGCTGCAGATGCAGAAGATACTTTGGTCGTGCACTGCATATGACCAAAGTATCCTCCTGCTGTCTGGTGACCCGGATGTTTTTATGACATGGCAACATCCGGGAAGCCGCGGCAGACAGTGTTGGACGCCGGCAGGAGAGGTGAGTATGGGCGATCACCTCCCCAATCGACTTTGATCGTACATTGCATGGGTTAATGTGCCAGGCACATAGCACCGGGTGTCAGCTGTGACAATCAGCTGACACCCGGCGGCGATCACGCCCGCACAGCCTATGTGCGGGCAAAATCAACAGGGCGCACTAATACGTACCTGGCTCTGAAAGCCCAGGGGGCAGGTGCGTATTAGTACGCCCTGGGCTTTTAAGGGGTTAAAGTACACTCTGCACCCCATCTTGACTGAAAAAAAAACAGAAATGTAGAAACTTTTGCAAATTTAATAAAAAAGAAAAACTGAAATATCACATGGTCATAAGTATTCAGACCCTTTGCTCAGTATTGAGTAGAAGCCCCCTTTTGAGCTAGTACAGCCACGAGTCTTCTTGGGAATGATGCAACAAGTTTTTCACACCTGGATTTGGGGATCCTCTGCCATTCCTTCCATGCAGATCCTCTCCACTTCCGTCAGGTTGGATGGTGAACGTTGGTGGACAGCCATTTTCAGGTCTCTCCAGAGATGCTCAATTGGGCTTAGGTCAGGGCTCTGGCTGGGCCAGTCAAGAATGGTCACAGAGTTGTTCTGAAGCCACTCCTTTGTTATTTTAGCTGTGTGCTTGGGGTCATTGTCTTGTTGGAAGTTGAACCTTCAGCCAAGTCTGAGGTCCAAAGCACTCTGGAAGAAGTATTCATCCAGAATATGTACTTGGCCGCATTCATGTTTCCTTCAATTGCAAGCAGTCATCCTGTCCGTGCAGCTGAAAAACACCCCCATAGCATGATGCTGCCACCACCATGTTTTACAGTTGGGATTGTATTAGGCAGGTGATGAGCAGTGCCTGGTTTTCGCCACACATACCGCTTAGAACTTTTTGATGATAATTCTATCTTCGTCTCATCAGACCAGAGAATCTTATTTCTCATAGTCTGGGAGTCCTTCATGTGTTTTTGTTCAAACTCTATGCTGGCTTTCATATGTTTTGCACTGCGGAGAGGCCTCCGTCGGGCCACTCAGCCATAAAAGCCCGACTGGTGGAGAGCTGCAGTGATAGTTGACTTTGTGGAACTTTCTTCCATCTCCCTACTGCATCTCTGGAGCTCAGCCAAGTGATCTTGGGGTTCCTCTTTACCTCGCTCACCAAGGTTCTTCTCTCACGATTCCTCAGTTTGGCTGGACAGCCATGTCTAGGAAGACTTCTGGTGGTCCTAAACTTCTTCCATTTAAGGAATATGGATGCCACTGTGCTCTTGGGAACCTTGAGTACTACAGAAATTCTTTTGTAACCTTGGCCAGATCTGTGCCTTGCCACAATTCTGTCTCTGAGCTCCTTGGGTAGCTCCTTTGAGCTCATGATTCTCATCTGGTCTGACATGCACTGTGAGCTGTGAGGTCTTATATAGACAGGTGTGTGCCTTTCCAAATCAAGTCCTATCAGTTTAATTAAACACAGCTGGACTCCAATTAAGGAGTAGAACCATCTCAAGGAGGATCACAAGGAAATGGACAGCATGGGACTAAAATATGAGTGTCTGAGCAAAGGGTCTGAATACTTATGACCATGAGATATTTCAGTTTTTCTTTTTTAATAAATTTGAAAAAACTTCTACATTTGTTTTTTTTTCAGTCAAGATGGGGTGCAGAGTGTACTTTAATGAGAAAAAATGACCTTTTTAGAAGTTACCAAATGGCTGCAATGAAAAAAAAAGTGAAAAATGTAAAGGGGTCTGAATACTTTCCATACCCACTGTATATATCAGGATGGGTGGTGGTCAAAATCAACAAGCAACAGGTCCCATCATAGTTATGCCTCTGATTATACTGTGTGGGGGGATGGCGGTACTATGGGAACAATACACTGTGTGGGGGCGTCATACATCCTACATAAGGGGCATAATGGGGGAATTACACTGTGTGGGGCATCATACATCCTGCATAAGGGGTATAATGGGACATTACACTGTGTGGGGCATCATGCATCCTGCATAAGGAGCATAATGGGGGCATTACACTGTGTGGGGGGCATCATACATCCTGCATAAGGGGCATAATGGGGGCATTACACTGTGTGGGGGCATCATACATCCTGCATAAGGGGCATTACACTGTGTGGGGGCATCATACATCCTGCATAAGGGGCATAATGGGGGCATTACACTGTGTGGGGGCATCATACATCCTGCATAAGGGGCATAATGGGGGCATCATACATCCTGCATAAGGGGCATAATGGGGGCATTACACTGTATGAGGGCATCATACATCCTGCATAAGGGGCATAATGGGGGCATTACACTGTGTGAGGGCATCATATATCATGCATAAGGGGCATAATGGGGGCATTACACTGTGGGGGCATCATACATACTGCATAAGGGGCATAATGGGGGCATTACACTGTGGGGGCATCATACATCCTGCATAAGGGGCATAATGGGGCATTACACTGTGTGGGGGCATCATACTTCCTGTATAAGGGGCATAATGGGGGCATTACACTGTGTGAGGGCATCATACATCCTGCATAAGGGGCATAATGGGGGCATTACATTGTGTGGGGGCATCATACATCCTGCATAAGGGGCATAATGGGGGCATTACACTGTGGGGGCATCATACATCCTGCATAAGGGGCATAATGGGGGCATTACACTGTGTGGGGGGCATCATACATCCTGCAAAAGGGGCATAATGGGGGCATTACACTGTGGGGGCATCATACATCCTGTATAAGGGGCATAATGGGGGCATTACACTGTGTGGGGGGCATCATACATCCTGCATAAGGGGCATTACACTGTGTGGGGGCATCATACATCCTGCATAAGGGGCATTACACTGTGGGGCATCATACATACTGTATAAGGGGCATAATGGGGGCATTACACTGTGTGGGGGGCATCATACATACTGTATAAGGGACATAATGGGGGCATTACACTGTGTGGGGCACCATACATCCTGCATAAGGGGCATAATGGGGGCATTACACTGTGGGGGGCATCATACATACTGCATAAGGGGCATAATGGGACATTACACTGTGGGGGCATCATACATACTGCATAAGGGGTATAATGGGGGCATTACACTGTGGGGGCATCATACATCCTGAATAAGGGGCATAATGGGGGCATTACACTGTGTGGGGGCATCATACATCCTGCATAAGGGGCATAATGGGGGCATTACACTGTGGGGCATCATACATACTGTATAAGGGGCATAATGGGGGCATTACACTGTGTGGGGGGCATCATACATCCTGTATAAGGGACATAATGGGGGCATTACACTGTGTGGGGCATCATACATCCTGCATAAGGGGCATAATGGGGGCATTACACTGTGGGGGGCATCATACATACTGCATAAGGGGCATAATGAGGGCATTACACTGTGGGGGCATCATACATACTGCATAAGGGGTATAATGGGGGCATTACACTGTGGGGGCATCATACATACTGCATAAGGGGCATAATGGGGGCATTACACTGTGGGGGCATCATACATCCTTCATAAGGGGCATAATGGGGGCATTACACTGTGGGGGCATCATACATCCTGTATAAGGGGCATAATGGGGGCATTACACTGTGTGGGGGGCATCATACATCCTGCATAAGGGGCATAATGGGGGCATTACACTGTGTGGGGGCATCATACATCCTGCATAAGGGGCATAATGGGGGCATTACACTGTGGGGCATCATACATACTGTATAAGGGGCATAATGGGGGCATTACACTGTGTGGGGGGCATCACACATCGTGTATAAGGGACATAATGGGGGCATTACACTGTGTGGGGCATCATACATCCTGCATAAGGGGCATAATGGGGCCATTACACTGTGTGGGGGCATCATACATCCTGCATAAGGGGCATAATGGGGGCATTACACTGTGGGGGCATCATACATCCTGCATAAGGGGCATAATGGGGCATTACACTGTGTGGGGGCATCATACATCCTGCATAAGGGGCATAATGGGGGCATTACACTGTGTGAGGGCATCATACATCCTGCATAAGGGGCATAATGGGGCCATTACACTGTGTGAGGGCATCATACATCCTGCATAAGGGGCATAATGGGGGCATTACACTGTGGGGGCATCATACATACTGCATAAGGGGCATAATGGGGGCATTACACTGTGGGGGCATCATACATCCTGCATAAGGGGCATAATGGGGCATTACACTGTGCGAGGGCATCATACATCCTGCATAAGGGGCATAATGGGGGCATTACATTGTGTGGGGGCATCATACATCCTGCATAAGGGGCATAATGGGGGCATTACACTGTGGGGGCATCATACATCCTGCATAAGGGGCATAATGGGGGCATTACACTGTGTGGGGGGCATCATACATCCTGCATAAGGGGCATAATGGGGGCATTACACTGTGTGGGGGGCATCATACATCCTGCATAAGGGGCATAATGGGGGCATCATACATCCATAAGGGGCATAATGGGGGCATTACACTGTGTGGGGGCATCATACATCCTGCATAAGGGGCATAATGGGGGCATTACACTGTGTGGGGGGCATCATACATACTGTATAAGGGGCATAATGGGGGCATTACACTGTGTGGGGGGCATCATACATACTGTATAAGGGACATAATGGGGGCATAACACTGTGGGGGGCATCATACATCCTGCATAAGGGGCATAATGGGGGCATTACACTCTGGGGGGCATCATACATGCTGCATAAGGGGCATAATGGGGGCATTACACTCTGGGGGGCATCATACATGCTGCATAAGGGGCATAATGGGGGCATTACACTGTGGGGGCATCATACATACTGCATAAGGGGTATAATGGGGGCATTACACTGTGGGGGCATCATACATACTGCATAAGGGGCATAATGGGGGCATTACACTGTGGGGGCATCAAACATCCTTCATAAGGGGCATAATGGGGGCATTACACTGTGGGGGCATCATACATCCTGTATAAGGGGCATAATGGGGGCATTACACTGTGTGGGGGGCATCATACATCCTGCATAATGGGCATAATGGGGGCATTACACTGTGTGGGGGCATCATACATCCTGCATAAGGGGCATAATGGGGGCATTACACTGTGGGGCATCATACATACTGTATAAGGGGCATAATGGAGGCATTACACTGTGTGGGGGGCATCATACATCCTGTATAAGGGACATAATGGGGGCATTACACTGTGTGGGGCATCATACATCCTGCATAAGGGGCATAATGGGGGCATTACACTGTGGGGGGCATCATACATACTGCATAAGGGGCATAATGAGGGCATTACACTGTGGGGGCATCATACATACTGCATGAGGGGTATAATGGGGGCATTACACTGTGGGGGCATCATACATACTGCATAAGGGGCATAATGGGGGCATTACACTGTGGGGGCATCATACATCCTTCATAAGGGGCATAATGGGGGCATTACACTGTGGGGGCATCATACATCCTGTATAAGGGGCATAATGGGGGCATTACACTGTGTGGGGGGCATCATACATCCTGCATAAGGGGCATAATGGGGGCACTACACTGTGTGGGGGCATCATACATCCTGCATAAGGGCATAATGGGGCCATTACACTGTGGGGCATCATACATACTGTATAAGGGGCATAATGGGGGCATTACACTGTGTGGGGCATCATACATCCTGCATAAGGGGCATAATTGGGGCATTACACTGTGGGGGGCATCATACATCCTGCATAAGGGGCATAATGAGGGCATTACACTGTGGGGGCATCATACATACTGCATAAGGGGCATAATGGGGGCATTACACTGTGTGGGGGCATCATACATCCTGCATAAGGGGCATTACACTGTGGGGGCATCATACATCCTGCATAAGGGGCATAATGGGGGCATTACACTGTGTGGGGGCATCATACATACTGCATAAGAGGCATAATGGGGGCATTACACTGTGTGGGGGCATCATACATACTGCATAAGGGGCATAATGGGGGCATTACACTGTGTGGGGGCATCATACATCCTGCATAAGGGGCATAATGGGGGCATTACACTGTGTGGGGGCATCATACATCCTGCATAAGGGGCATAATGGGGGCATTACACTGTGGGGGCATCATACATCCTGCATAAGGGGCATAATGGAGGCATTACACTGTGTGGGGGCATCATACATACTGCATAAGGGGCATAATGGGCGCATTACACTGTGGGGGCATCATACATACTGCATAAGGGGCATAATGGGGGCATTACACTGTGTGGGGGCATCATACATCCTGCATAAGGGGCATAATGGGGGCATTACACTGTGGGGGCATCATACATCCTGCATAAGGGGCATAATGGGGGCATTACACTGTGGAGGCATCATACATCCTGCATAAGGGGCATAATAGGGGCATTACACTGTGTGGGGGCATCATACATCCTGCATAAGGGGCATAATGGGGGCATTACACTGTGGGGGCATCATACATCCTGCATAAGGGGCATAATAGGGGCATTACACTGTGTGGGGGCATCATACATACTACATAAGGGGCATAATGGGGGCATTACACTGTGGGGGCATCATACATCATGCATAAGGGGCATAATGGGGACATTACACTGTGTGGGGGCATCATACATCCTGCATAAGGGGCATAATGGGGGCATTACACTGTGTGGGGGCATCCTACATCCTGCATAAGGGGCATAATGGGGGCATTACACTGTGTGGGGGCATCATACATCCGGCATAATGGGGGCATTACACTGTGGGGCCAGTAAAGGGGTCCTGTACTATGAGAAAATACGTTTCCTCCCTTCCTGTCTCCATAGTTGGGTCGCATGTATCTATTACAGGAAACTGAACAAAAACCTTATGAATCTTATAAAGGGGCAACACAAGACCCCAAAAGAGTCTCCGTGCTGAAGGGGTTAATGCCCCCTGCGCCCAGTAATGGGGGTCTCCACATACTTCCACCTGCAGAGCCGCCACCACATATATGGCTGCTCTGTGCGCACAGGAGCTGTGATGAGGTCACAGGAGGGGAGGAGTCAGGGGTCACATGATCAGGGGCCTCAGTGGATGCAGGACTCTGCTGTGCTGGTTGTCATGGTGCTGGATGAGCTGAAGTTTATGTGTGGGGTCAGGAGGGGTTTACAGTGTGGATGTAGCAGAGCCACGCGTGTACGAGGCGTACGGAGCGGAGCCGTGTGTGTACGAGGCGTACGGAGCGGAGACGCGTGTGTACGAGGTGTACGGAGCAGAGCCGCGCGTGTACGAGGTGTACGGAGCAGAGCCGCGCGTGTACGAGGTGTACGGAGCAGAGCCGCGCGTGTACGAGGTGTACGGAGCGGAGCCGCGCGTGTACGAGGTGTACGGAGCGGAGCCGCGTGTGTACGAGGTGTACGGAGCAGAGCCGCGCGTGTACGAGGTGTACGGAGCAGAGCCGCGTGTGTACGAGGTGTACGGAGCAGAGCCGCGCGTGTACGAGGTGTACGGAGCAGAGCCGCCTGTGTACGAGGTGTACGGAGCAGAGCCGCGTGTGTACGAGGTGTACGGAGCGGAGCCGCCTGTGTACGAGGTGTACGGAGCGGAGCCGCGCGTATACGAGGTGTACGGAGCGGAGCCGCGCGTGTACGAGGTGTACGGAGCGGAGCCGCGCGTGTACGAGGTGTACGGAGCGGAGCCGCGCGTGTACGAGGTGTACGGAGCGGAGCCGCGCGTGTACGAGGCGTACGGAGCGGAGCCGCGTGTGTACGAGGTGTACGGAGCGGAGCCGTGTGTACGAGGTGTACGGAGCGGAGCCGCGTGTGTACGAGGTGTACGGAGCAGAGCCCTGTGTACGAGGCGTGCGGAGCCGGGCGTGTACGAGGCGTACGGAGCGGATGCTGCCCCTCTCCAGGAGCGATCACAGCAGCATGCACGGCATGAGACATTCTTGTACTACACGGACTGTCCTGACAGAACACAGCTCGTCAGCACATAGCCCCGACCTCCAGCGACAGCCGGACAGTCCCATTGGATCTGGGACGGTTGGGCGGTTTCTGTATATAAGTTGTGTGTGATAATTGTAGAATTATTAATGTCTTAGCATAAAAGGATGTACCGGAGTGTTTGTGCCGGGGTCCACATGCATGGAGGGGTTGAGGCGGTGCTGGCTGTATTATGCAGACGGCATCTGCCTGTAACAGTAGTAACCAGAAACTACTAGAAACTCTGCACCAAAATGAAGCAAATCCTTATTCTGGGGACCTTCGCCTTGTACGTAACACCCCCGGATCCGGTACAAGCCGGGCAGATGTTCTCATTCATGTCACTTTCTGCTTAAGGTTCTGCGGTTTTCTGGCCAACTATAAAAAAGAAAAAGCGTAAAACAATATTTGTTGCTGCTGCATTGACATAAGTACAATCTTTCATTATATATAAATCTATTACACGTCGGGTCAATGCTGTAAAGGACAGTAAAGTGCCATGGTTGTGGTTGTGGTTTTTGGGTCACTCTACTTCCCTCCCAAAAATGCAATCAGAAACTTGTAACTACTGATCTCTCCACAAGAAAAAGCCGACAACTCCATCAATGGGATCATTTTATAAAATTAGGTCTTCGCAAGATGAAAATGGTCTCACAAACCACATTTTTTTTTAAATGTTCCTAAAAAACCCCAAAGAAACAAAAATAATAACCTTACTTTGATTTTTCCCCCATTTTTCAATACTTTATGTGGTAAATTGAATGTTCTCATTCCAAACAACAACTAGTCCCACAAAACACAAGCCCTCAGTCTGTTAATGAAAAAACAAAGTTATATTTTTTGGGAAAAGGGGAGGAAAAAAATAAAAAATTGGTCTTGTCAGAATAATGTAATTGCTATATATATTTTTAAAATTGAATAATTTTACCCCAAAATTTTGATCTGTTATAATATTATCATTCTTCATGCGAGATTAATCATTAGTCTGTAGATAAATCCAAACATCTGGAAGATGTAGAACAATATATCTCTGATTCTCCTCTGCCAGGATAAACGCCTCCTTTCTGTGATGGAGAAAACGCTGGAAAGATTCAGAAAGTCCGATGAGTTTTTGGAGCTTATTGTAAAGGGCCTTAATGAAGACCTGGGAAAGAAACCACCAGAAACAAAGGATCCAACCAGGTAAGTTCTAATGATCCCGTCTGATAAAATGATCAGCTTTATTTCCATGGGATTGTTCTGTAGAAGAGATGGGACCTGCAGCATTTTGATCCTGAACTTCACTATGTATAGATGTAGCAAAGCTTAATGTGACAATTCACACAGCGCAGTGATAAATTGTCTCAGAAGGTTAGCTCTCATAACAGAATTAACATCACTTATAGTGGAACTAAACTTACAATTTGTTTTCAGAATTGTGAAAATTATGGCACTTTGCAAAGCACTTCATTAGTTTCTTTGGCGTCATATCCATAAAATGATGATATTAAAGTGGCCTCCAGACCCTGCTTTTCCCCAGTGCAGGAGCGTTGCTGGGGTCCTAAGAGATCAGGGACCCCAGCCCCAAAGTACATGTTTCCCCATATAACCTCCCTGCCACTTAAAAGAGGATTTATACATATATAATTACAGTATACCACTGTTACTAATCTAAAATACACTATACAAAGACCAATATTCCCAAAATTACTACTATACAAGGCCAAAATGATCCTGCTACACAATGTCCTCTACCATCACCACCACACAGTGAGTACATACAGTACAGACCAAAAGTTTGGACACACCTTCTCATTTAAATATTTTTCTGTATTTTCATGACTTTGAAAATTGTACATTCACACTGAAGATATCAAAACTATGAATTAACACATGTGGAATTATATACTTAACAAAAAAGTGTGAAACAACTGAAAATATGTCTTATATTGTAGGTTCTTCAAAGTAGCCACCTTTTGCTTTGATGACTGCTTTGCACACTCTTGGCATTCTCTTGATGAGCTTCAAGAGGTAGTCACCGGAAATGGTTTTCGCTTCACAGGTGTGCCCTGTCAGGTTTAATAAGTGGGATTTCTTAATAGAGTCATTACAAACAGAGAGATCTATTTCAAGTGTTTATTTCTGTTAATGTTGATGATTATGGCTTACAGCCAATGAAAACACAAAAGTCATTATCTCAGTAAATTAGAATAATTAACAAAAAACACCTGCAACGGCTTCCTAAGTGTTTAAAAATGTCCCATAGTCTGTTTCAGTAGGCTCCACAATCATGGGGAAGACTGATAACTTGACAAATGCCAAGAAGGCAGTCATTGACACACTCCACAAGGTCCCAGAGTTCCAATTTTCCTTTGGAAATCAAGGTCCCAGAGTCTGGAGGAAGAGTGAAGAGGCCACAGTCGAAGCTGCTTGAGGTCTAGGGTGAAGTTTCTACAATCATTGATGGTTTGGGGGAGCCATGTCATCTGCTGGTGTAGGTCCACTGTGTTTTATCAAGACCAAAGTCAGCGCAGCCGTCTACCAGGACATTTTACAGCACTTCATGCTTCCCTCTGCCGACAAGCTTTTTGGAGATGGAAATTTCATTCTCCAGCAGGACTTGGCACCTGTCCACACGGCCAAAAGTACCAATACCTGGTTTACACACAACAGTATCACTGTGCTTAATTGGTTAGCAAACTCACATGACCTTAACCCCATAGAGGATCTATTATAGAGAATCTATGGGGTATTGTCAAGAGGAAGATAAGATACACCAGACCCAACAAAGCAGACGAGCTGAAGGCTGCTATCAAAGCCACCTGGGCTTCCATAACACCTCAGCAGTGCCACAGGCTGATCGCCTCCATGCCACGCCGCATTGATGCAGTAATTGATGCAAAAGGAGCCCTGACCGAGTATTGAATGCATTTACTGACCATACATTTCAGTAGGCCAACATTTCGGATTTTAAAAACATTTTTCAAGCTGATGTTATAAAGTATTCTAATTTACTGAGATAATGACTTTTGTGATTTCATTGGCTGTAAGCCATAATCAGTGGCGTACCGCCAATGGTGGCGGGCCACACCACCTCTATGGGGCCCGTGAGCCTCGGGGGAGCGAGGAGGATAGGTGAGTACTGGGGGGGTGGGAGGTTGCGGCAGAGGAGTGGGCACACGCAGTAGCGGCTGCTGTAGCTACCACGTGTGCCCGCTGCTAAAGGGACATGAATATTCCCTCTTCTCCACTTCCATGGGCGTGGAGAAGAAGGAATATTCATTCTCTTTAGTAGCGGGCACGGAGGAGCGCTGAGCCGTGGCTCCTGCTTACAGTGCCCGCTACTAAAGAGAATGCATATTCACGCTTGTCAACGCTCATAGTCCCGGCGTGGAGAGGAGTGAATATGCCGGCAGCAGTAGCGCTGCTCAGATACCAACATGAGCTGCTGGCAGACAGAACACAGCTCTGGAGCAGAGGTGAGGAAGGAAGGCGAGTATAAGTGTTTATTTTTTGTGTGTGCAGTGATGGGACCACACATACCTGGATTGGGGGCTGAGGAGGCCATACATACCAGGATTGGGGGATGAGGAAGCCATGCATACCAGGATTGGGGGATGAGGGGGCCACACATACCAGGATTGGGGGATGAGGAGGCCACACATACCATTCCTGACCCCATTTTTGGCGATTGGATATTTCCCTGGATCTCGTGTATCCTGCTGCATATTGCTGTATATAACATAGGCTTACGTCATGTGAACAATGGCCAAATAGCTGTTGGCTGAGAACTCGTCCTGTATGATAAAATCTGCGATGGAGGTTCCTAATACGGCTTCCAACGAAGATGTGAAATCATCCAAATGTGTATAAGAACTAGCGAGTGATAAAGGAGACAATGGCTGGTAGGTAATAAGTCATTACCTGTCTGCCAATATCTTCTTCTGGAAGACTTCAAGATATCATGTATTACATATTACATATTATTCTGAAAGAGCACCATGTAATACCACATGTGTCCTGGAGAGGCCGCTACGTCCAGCAAAACACAGCTGATTGCTGAGGGGGTTCACTGCCAGACCCCCGACTATCAACTGATCGCCTGCAAGTCCTCATTTGGGGACAGGAGTTGTTCACACTTGGCATATTTTGTGATTCATGAGGGGAGGACAGCAGCCGGATATAGACTTTTTCTATAAAGTCAGATTAAAGGGGTTTTCAGGAATGTTTTTATGTAATATATAGGAGGTTCCCAGTGGTAGAGAAAACACACAGAGCTTTACTTTCTCCTGCTGCTCCAGCTCTGGATCTTCAGCGCTTCCTGTGGTCTATTGTGACAGGCTGCAGGGGTGATGGCTCAACTTCAGCACACATCATTGCTGCAGCCAATCACTGAGCTTAGAAGCTCTGTCAGCGTGGCCCACTGAGCCAAGTGATTGGCTGCAGAGCTGCAGTCATGATGTCACCCTTGAAGCCAGTGACTAAAGATCAGCGGCAGCGGTGAAGTGCTGGAGCTGGAGCAGGAGGTAGTAAAGCTTCATCTCTTCTACTTAAGTGACGATTTATAGGATTTATATTTAAGTGATGAAAAATAATTTGCTTGTGTCGCCACTTTCCGAGATCTGAAAGCCGCGGCGTTTTCATGTTTCGGGAATGGGGCTGCTTGAGGGCTGGTTTTTTGCACCACAAACTGATGGTTATATTGATATCATTTTGGGGTATATACAATGTTTTGATTGCCTGTTATTATATATTTTTTTCTTGTTCAACAAATGAAAATCTGTAATTCTGGCATTTTATGTAATTTTCTAGTTACGCCGTTTACTAAATGGATTAATTTATTTTATATTTTGATGGATCTGACTTTTACAAATGCAGCGATACCAAATATGTGTATTTTTTAAATGTTTTATATTTCTTAATTTTTAATGGGGGGAAAACTGGGATGATTTGAACTTTTATACTTTTTTCATTTTTTTTTTTACTTTTCACTGTATTTGTTCGTCTCTTTAGAGGGCTTGAACCTGCAATCATCTGATTGCTTGTGCTATATACAGCATTGCTATATATAGCAGAAATCACGGTCTCCTATGAACACTTGCAGCAGGCTGGCTGTCACAGGAATGCAGTGATGACAGACAGTGTGCAGTGATGGGGCCACACATACCAGGATTGGGGGGTGAGGAGGCCCCACATACCAGGATTGGAGGATGAGGGGGCCATGCATACGAGGATTGGGGGTTGAGGGGGCCACACATACCAGGATTGGCATTGTGAGGAGGCCCCACATACCAGGATTGAGGGATGAGGGGGCCATGCATACCAGGATTGGGGGATAAGAAGGCCACACATACTAGGATTGGGGGATGAGGAGGCCACACATACCAGGATTGGGGGATGAGGAGGCCACACATACCAGGATTGGGGGATGAGGAGGCCACACATACCAGGATTGGGGGATGAGGAGGCCACAGATACCAATATTGGGGGATGAGGAGGCCATACATACCAGTATTGGGGGATGAGGGGGCCAGGCATACCAGGATTAGGGGATGAGGGGGCCACGCATACCAGGATTGAGGGATGAGGGGGGGCACGCATACCAGGATTGGGGGATGAGGGGGGGGCACGCATACCAGGATTGGAGGATGAGGGGTGCCATGCATACCAGGATTGGGGATGAGGTGGGCCATATATACCAGGAATGGGGGATGAAGAGGCCATGCATACCAAAATTGGGGGATGAAGAGGCCATACATACCAGGATTGCGGGATGAGGAGACCATTCATATTAGGATTGGGGAATGAAGAGACCATGCATACCAGGATTGGGGGATGAGGGGGGGCCATGCATGCCAGGATTGGGGGATGAGGGGTGCTATGCATACCAGGATTGGTGGATGAGGGGTGGCCATGCATACCAGGATTGGGGGATGAGGGGGGCCATGTATACCAGGATTGGGGGATAAGGGGTGCCATGTGTACCAGGATTGGGGGATGAGGGGTGCCATACATACCAGGATTGGTGATGAGGGAGCCATACATACCAGGATGGTGAAATTTTCCAGTAGCTGCTGCATTTCCCGCCCTAGGCTTATACGCAACTCAATACGTTTTCCCAGTTTTTTTGTGGTAAAATTAGGGGCCTCGGCTTATACTCGGGTCGTCTTATTTAAAACATACGGTATTTTAAAATCAGTGAGTACGTGGTGCCCATAACACGGCAGGACTGTGTGGTACATTATACTATATGGGGGCTGCATTTTACCCTTTGGGGTGTGAAATATACTGTATGGAGGACTATGGCGAGTGCATTATATTCTATCGAGGACCATGGGAAGTTCATTATACTATATGGAGGATTATGGGGGGTTCATTATACTATATGGAGGATTTTGGAGGGTGCATTATACTATATGGAGGATTATGGGTGGCATATTATACTATATGGAAGTCTATGTGGGGCCATTATGATATTTTGAGGGCTATGTGGGGGGCC
This sequence comes from Phyllobates terribilis, assembly GCF_046119375.1. NCBI lineage: Eukaryota > Metazoa > Chordata > Amphibia > Anura > Dendrobatidae > Phyllobates > Phyllobates terribilis. Next base: position 4,514,027 of record NW_027362876.1, on the reverse strand, counting down.
GTTATACTGTATGAAAGCAATTATACGGTGTGAAGGTTTGTGTGGGGTCCATCATACTGTTTGGAGGGCTGTGTGGGGCCATTATACTGTATGTAGGTCCATCATACTGTTTGGAGGGCTGTGTGGGGCCATTATACTGTTTGGAGGGCTAGTGTGGGCCATTATACTGTATGTAGGCCCATTATACTGTATGGAGGACTGTGTGGGAGTCACAGTTGGGGGATCATACAGTGTTAGGGTCACCATACTTTGCCTTGGGAGTTGAAGTGGGGTACAATAAGGTCATTATACTGTTCATGTAGAGGCTAATGTGGAGGAATGCACCATGGGGGTATCATACTGTGTTTGGGGGGCACTTTTATTGGCATCATACTTCATGGGGGCAATGAAAGAGGGATCTAGGACTTCAGTAGGAGGAACATTAGAAAAACGAAGTAAAGGCTGGAAAGTTGTGAGATCGGCTCTTCTGTGACACAGACAAATATTCATTTATTTTTTTGGTGGGGGGGTCCAATTAGAGCTTCTGCTATGGGGTCTCATGATTTCTATGTGCGCCCCTGGCCATAATCATCAACATTCACAGAAATAAACACGTGAAATAGATCACTTTGATTGTAATGACTCTATATAATATAGGAGTTTCATTTTCAGCATTGAAGAACTAAAATAAATAAACTTTTTGATGATATTCTAATTTAGTGAGATGCACCTGTATATATAAGGGGTGTGGGTGCCATCATACTATAAGGGGCTATGGGAGTCATCATGCTATATATAAGGGGCAGTGGGGCCATCATATTATATAAAATGGGGAGTGGGTGCCAGAATACAGTTTATAAGGGGCCGTGGGGCCATCATACAGTATAAAGGGAGCTGTAAGGGCCATAATATAGTGTACAAGTGGGTGTGGGGGCCATCATACAGTATATATTGGGCTGCGGGGGCCATCATACAGTACTGTATATATGGGGCTGTGAGGGCCATTATACAGGATATAGGGAGTTGTAGGGACCATCATGCCAGTTATAAGGAGTTGTAGAGACCATCATACAGTGCATAGGGAGCTGTGGAGACCATCATACAGGGCATAGGGAGCTGGGGGGACCATCAGACAATACATAGGGAGCTGTGGAGACCATCATACAGTGCATAGGGAGCTGTGGGGACCATTATGCAGTGCATAGGGAGCTGTGGGAACCATCATACAGTGCATAGGGATCTGTGGGGACCATCAGACAATGCATAGGGAGCTGTGGAGACCATCATACAGTGCATAGGGAGCTGTGGGGACCATTATGCAGTGCATAGGGAGCTGTAGGGACCATCAGACAATGCATAGGGAGCTGTGGGGACTATGATACAGTACATAAGGAGCTGTCGGGACCATCATACAGTGTAAAAAGAGCTGTGGGGACCATCATACAGTGCATAAGGAGCTGCGGGGACCATCATACAGTGCGTAGAGAGCTGTGGGGACCATCAGACAATGCATAGGGAGCTGTGGAGACCATCATACAGTGCCTAAGGAGCTGTGGGGACCATCATACAGTGCATAGGGAGATGTGGGGACCATCATACAGGGCATAGGGAGCTGTGGGGACCATTATGCAGTGCATAGGGAGCTGTGAGTACCATCATACCGAGCGTAGGGAGCTGCGGGGACCATCATACAGTACATAAGGAGCCGTGGGGACCATCATACAGTGTATAAGGAGCCGTGGGGACCATCATTCAGTGCATAAGGAGCTGCGGGGACCATCATACAGTGCGTAGAGAGCTATGAGGACCATCATACAATGCATAGGGCACTGTGGGGACCATCATACAGAGCTTAGGAAGCTGTGGGGACCATCATACAGAGCATAGGGAGCTGTGGGGCCATCATACCGAGCATAGGGAGCTGTGGGGACCATCATACAGTGTCTAGGGAGCTGTGGGGACCCTCATACAGTATCTAAGGAGCTGTGGGGACCATCATACAGTGTATAGGGAAGTATGAGGACCATCATACAGTATCTAAGGAGCTGTGGGGACCATCATACAGTATCTAAGGAGCTGTGGAGACCATCATACAGTGCATAGTGAGCTGTGGGGACCATCATACAGAGCGTAGATAGCTGTGGCGACCATCATACAGTGCATAGGGAGCTATTGGTACCATCATACAGGGCATAGGGAGCTGTAGGGACCATCATACAGAGCATAGAGAGCTGTGGGGACCATTATGCAATGCATAGGGGAGCTGTGGGGATCATCATACAGTGTATATGGAGCTGTGGGGACCCTCATACAGTATCTAAGGAGCTGTGGGGACAATCATACAGTGTGTAGGAAGCTGTGGGGACCATTATACAGTTTCTAAGGAGCTGTGGGGACCATCATACAGTGTATAGGGAGCTGTGGGGATCATCATACAGAGCGTAGGGAGCTGTGGGGACCATGATACCAGTGCATATGGAGCTGTGGGTACCATCATACAGTGCATATCGAGCTGTGGAGACCATTATACAGTGCATAGGGAGCTGTGGGGACCATCATACAGGGTATAGGGAGCTGTGGAGACCATCATACAGAGTGTAGGGAGCTGTGGGGACCATGATACAGAGCATATGGAACTGTTGGTACCATCATACAGTGCATAGGGAGCTGTGGGGACCATTATGCAGTGCATATGGAGCTGTGGGGACCATCATACAGTGTGTACGGATCTGTGGGGACCATCATACAGTGTCTAGGGAGCTGTGAGGACCATCATGCAGTGCATAGGGAGCTATGGGGACCATCATGCAGTGTATAGGGATCTGTGGGGACCATCATACAGTGCATAGGGAGCTGTGGGGACCATCATACAGTGTGTACTGAGCTGTGGGACTATCATACACTATACAGGGTGCTATGGGGGCACTCAGGACATTATTTATTTTAAATGGGTGCATCATCAGAAATTTCTTCTTTCACCACCCCGAAATCATCGTCCATAGACTTGAAGAAGAACTTTGTAGTTGGGTGTAGTTTGATTGTGGCTTTAAGGGGGCATTATTACTTAAAGGGGATACTCAACGGTATTTGTTGCTTGGAGGGAACACTTCAGACATTGAAACTTTCATAAGAGCATATCTGGCATTATTACTTGCTAGGTAGCACAGTGGGGTCTTTACCACTTTCTATGGGATTCTATTATTTTTATAGGTCCCCTTTATCTGGCACACAGTCTTTGTAGCATTAATTGGTGGAGGGTAATCATAGTAATGACATAATTTTTGAAGTATTGAGGTTCCTCTTCCACGTCGGAAGAGCAGTCAGCATGGGGAGGTTGTGCAGGGTGGGAATAGATGGGGACGGTGCTGGAAATGTGAGAAGTCAGATGGTCTTTGTACAGTGTGTTTTTTATGTAGAGGCAATGGTCATATCATAATACTATGTACTCACTGTGTAGTGTTGATGGTAGAGGGCATTGTGTAGCGGGATTATTATTGCCTTGTATAGAAGTAATTTTGGGAATATTGCTCTTTCAGTTGTGTATTTTAGGTTAGCATCAATGGTGTACTGTAATTATATATGTATAGGTCCTCTTTTAAGTGGCGGGGAGGTTGTATGGGGAAACACCTACTTTGGGGCTTTGGCCCCTGATCTTTTAGGACCCCAGCAACGTCCCGGCATACAAGGGATATGGGGCACAAAGTGTTCTGGACATTTCCTTTACAGTATGAAGCATTTTCCACACAGTATCCTTCCTGTGTAATATACTCCAGGACTGGTGAGGCGCACTGTCGCTCCCTATTTCTCCATAACTCGGCCTCCGCACTGCAGTGCTGATCAGCAGGTCTGCTTACTTGTTCTTCGGTTTCGCGCACTATGTCTTCCACTACTGGCGCCCTTGAACCCTTGCACTCGTGACTCCCACTAGTACATCATATTCAGTGCTGCTTTGGGGTCCGTAACTCGGCGTCCAATCCAAGGACCCTTCTCTGTAAGGCCACTCTGTCTCATCGGTCCAAAAAAGTCGGGCGCACTTCATGGCCGCCTCCTATAGAATGAATGGAGCAGCATTTTAGCATGCGGACCACCGTTCCAATCTAAAGGGGATGAAGGTTCCTGTAGATTGGAGCTTGTTTTCATTGGACAACCCCTTTAATTTTTCACACCCTGTTTCTGCATTTCAGTCTATTTTTTGGTAAATATTCGATGACCTGGTGTAATTTGTGATGTGTTGTTCTTCACCTGAGGTTGTATTGACCTCATTTTATAACTTCTAAGGACCAGACTTTCTTTAATATTTCCTGAATAGAACACAATAGAATTGTATGGAAAACATTATTGTGTTCTTCACAATTCAAGGCAACGTGTCCTTATGAGATCTTTTTCTTGAAGGTATATGGCCCTCAGGTTCTTTATCACCATGCAATCTGAAGAGCCAACTTAGACTAAGACAGGGGTCGACAAAGTTGTTCAGAATCTAGGAGCCAGCCAAAAAATTTAGGAGCCAGAATTTTTTTTGTTGACAAACTGTACATATAGACCCCCTCACACACGGCGTCTCCCCGGGGAGCACGGCCTTTGTATGTACTTACACAGGTAGCGGCCCCCCGGCCACAGCGATCCTTCCCCCCAGGGCCGGCTCCAGGTTTTTCTGGGCCCCGGGCGAAAGAGTCTCAGTGGGCCCTTTTAACACATACACGATTCATGATGCACAGATACGGCGGAGAAATAAATATATAAATATATATATATATATATATATATATATATATATATATTTATTTATTACACATGGCCCAGCCTGCCCCCTCATCCTTCACATACGCAGACATATGCGCGCGCACACACGGTATGCAGACATATGCGTGCGCACACACGGTACGCAGACATATGCGTGCGCACACACGGTACGCAGACATATGCGTGCGCACACACGGTACGCAGACATATGCGTGCGCACACACGGTACGCAGACATATGCGTGCGCACACACGGTACGCAGACATATGCACGCACACACGGTACGCAGACATATGCACGCACACACGGTACGCAGACATATGCACGCACACACGGTACGCAGACATATGCGTGCGCACACACGGTACGCAGACATATGTACACATACAGACATACACATAGATAAAACAGACAAATATATATACACAGTCATATACACTGACATTCACATACATGCACTCACACAGACCCATTACTAATATTTTTAATATGGGGATTGGGGAAGCCTCACTCACCTGTCCCCGGTCCAGTGTCCTGTCCAGCAGCTCCTCGGGTATGGGGCAGTGCAGGGCCCCAGGCGTGTCACAGCCATCATGGTCCTGGACCATCAGAGGGGCCCACTTGCGGTCGGGTCCGGGCCGCTCCCCCCCATCTGTGCAGGACCTCCGCTCCGACGGTGTTTGATTGCCGGCACTTCCCCCAGACATGGCCGCGCGCTGTGCGACTGTGTCTGCTAGTAATGACGCGGCAGGAGCGACACACAAGCACAATTAAAGGTGCAGTGCCGTCGACCCTGCCGTGTCATTACTAGCAGACACAGCCGGACAGCGCGCGGCCATGTCTGGGGGAAGTGCCGGCAATCAAGCAGCGCCTGCGTCCCTGAACAGGTGCCGAGGAAGCGGCCCGGGCCCCGACAGTGAGTGGGCGGGTGGGTGTGTGAGCCCGGCCCCAACAGTGAGTGGGCGGGCGGGTGTGTGGGCTAGGCGCCAGACAACATTTTCTAGGCGCCACTGGCGACCAGGCGCCTGGGTTTGTCGAGCCCTGGACTAAGAGTGGCCACCACTGGGCATACACCATGGTGCAGCAAGGACTAGCAATCTGTCCCTCCAATTGTGTGGGTACTTATTGCTTAGGGAATGTCAGTCCAATTCTTCTTTTTAAGAGGGTTCACTGTCTGTGCATCTCTGTGCCCGAAGAATATTAACCTGGTGTTACTGTATTACTGCTGTTCCAAGTGGCCTGCACATGGTTCTCTTAGAGACATTGCCCTTGTTTAAACCCAAGTAGACTTGAATTGGAAAGGCCACTGGTCTGGACCAGGACTCTGGTTGTGTCCGGTGATGGCGGCATGCACGGTGTCTATGGACGTGTCTGTGTGTAGTCAGAAAAGCATTTCAGTGGTGGCCTAATAACTGCAAGGACCGACGGAGGTGTTGGACAAAGGTAAACGAGTGGCTGCAGAACGGTTGGTAAATGTGGCCACTTCATGGGAATATTGGCCACTGATGACTGAGGCCTCCCTCCTGGTTTGGTCCTGGAGCCCCCCGGCCACTTGTTGATCATCTTTCCTGTTTTTTACTGTTACACAAGCCCCTGTGTCTCCTGTATTCTGCGGCTGCGTCCCGTTCTTCAGTCTTCTTTCTGTAGCATGGTGTGTACGACGTCCTGGATACAATGTTACTGCTCCATCACAGACTGAACCCCAGAACAATTGTCATGGAATTTGGTACCAGAGTTCTCTCTGTGTATGGAGCCCCCATATTTTGTGATTACTCTTATCATTCTCACTGTGTAAGGTGAAATCCAGGAAAAAAACACACAAAACAATATATATATATAATTAATTTTTTTATTGAAATAGCAATAAGCAACATTGTAATGAAAATATTACTGGTCCTTTAAGAAATTAAACTATGGTCACAGTCACTCTCAGATTGGCCCCGGTGGAGACTACAAAACGAGCTGCGGTCATTGGGGACCACCTGAGAGTCATTGGGACCCAAAGATCCAGAAGAAGGCAAAGAAACCCCCCAAAAGAATTCTGATTCAGGGGGGAAAAAAATTCCTTCCTGACCCCATTTCTGGCGATCGGATATTTCCCTGGATCTCGTGTATCCTGCTGCATATTGCTGTATATAACATAGGTTTACGTCATGTGAACAATGGCCAAATAGCTGTTGGCTGAGAACTCGTCCTGTATGATAAAATCTGCGATGGAGGTTCCTAATACGGCTTCCAACGAAGATGTGACATCATCCAAATGTGTATAAGAACTAGCGAGTGATAAAGGAGACAATGGCTGGTAGGTAATAAGTCATTACCTGTCTGCCAATATCTTCTTCTGGAAGACTTCAAGATATCATGTATTACATATTACATATTATTCTGAAAGAGCACCATGTAATACCACATGTGTCCTGGAGAGGCCACTACGTCCAGCAAAACACAGCTGATTGCTGAGGGTGTTCACTGCCGGACCCCCGACTATCAACTGATCGCCTGCAAGTCCTCATTTGGGGACAGGAGTTGTTCACACTTGGCATATTTTGTGATTCATGTGGGGAGGACAGCAGCCGGATATAGACTTTTTCTATAAAGTCAGATTAAAGGGGTTTTCAGGAATGTTTTTATGTAATATATAGGAGGTTCCCAGTGGTGGAGAAAACACACAGAGCTTTACTTTCTCCTGCTGCTCCAGCTCTGGATCTTCAGCGCTTCCTGTGGTCTATTGTGACAGGCTGCAGGGGTGATTGCTCAACTTCAGCACACATCATTGCTGCAGCCAATCACTGAGCTTAGAAGCTCTGTCAGCATGGCCCACTGAGCCAAGTGATCGGCTGCAGAGCTGCAATCATGATGTCACCCTTGAAGCCAGTGACTAAAGATCAGCGGCAGCGGTGAAGTGCTGGAGCTGGAGCAGGAGGTAGTAAAGCTTCATCTCTTCTACTTAAGTGACGATTTATAGGATTTATATTTAAGTGATGAAAAATAATTTGCTTGTGTCGCCACTTTCCGAGATCCGAAAGCCGCGGCGTTTCCATGTTTCGGGAATGGGGCTGCGTGAGGGCTAGTTTTTTGCACCACAAACTGATGGTTATATTGATATCATTTTGGGGTATATACAATGTTTTGATTGTCTGTTATTATATATTTTTTTCTTGTTGCAACGACTGAAAATCTGTAATTCTGGCATTTTATGTAATTTTCTAGTTACGCCGTTTACTAAATGGATTAATTTATTTTATATTTTGATGGATCTGACTTTTACAAACGCAGCGATACCAAATATGTGTATTTTTTAAATGTTTTATATTTCTTAATTTTTAATGGGGGGAAAACTGGGATGATTTCAACTTTTATACTTTTTTCATTTTTTTTTTACTTTTCACTGTATTTGTTCGTCTCTTTAGGGGGCTTGAACCTGCGATCATCTGATTGCTTGTGCTATATACAGCATTGCTATATATAGCAGAAATCACGGTCTCCTATGAACACTAGCAACAGGCTGGCTGTCACAGGAATACAGTGATGACAGACACAGGGATCTTCAGTGATCAAGTCACGGGTGCGCCAATGAAGAGATGGAATGGTGCACCCCCTGCTGGCGCACATTAAATGCCGCTGTCACACACTGATAGCAAGATTTAATAGGCTAACTGTCGTGGGCAGAGCTCCGCTCAACCTGCGACTGTTAGAGGCATATGATTGCTGAATAACACAGCCATCATCTGCCGAGAAAGATGCAGACTCGGCGTGTGAGCCTGCAAGAAATGCGGGGAGCCGAATTATGACGGATATAGTCCTTCATAAGTTAAGATGCATTTCTGAGTTAAAGAGTGACCGTCATTAACTGTATTTTCTAGACTATATGACGCACTTTTTAACAACAAAAAATCTTGCTCAGTATTGTGTGCGTCCTATAGACCAGAAGCAGCGTCCTATCAAGTATGCTTATCATGTGTCTGGCACCTGCCGGAGCAGATTTCAGCTGATCGTGGGGGTGCCAGGTGTCAGACCCTCCGATCTCATACTGATCAGCTATCTTACAGATAGGTCATCAATTCTTAAGTCCCAAATAACCCTTTAAGGGGACTGGGAATGAAATCACCACCAAGGCACCAACAGAATAATAAATATGTCCTTGTATAAACTGTTGGTTCATTATAAGCTCATTGTCTACACAATGCAGAAATGAATGATTTATACAGGGGCATCTTTATAAACTCATTACACACTGGTATTTCACAATGGTGGTGGTTTAGGGGCCTGAAATGAAGTGATGGGTTACATTTAATACATCCATGAACATTCACACACATACACACTCACCTCAACACACACATACATACACACACAGACACAAATACACACTCACCTCTATACACATACAATAAACACACGTGCACACACCCCTTCAGTGCTGCAGTGCTCGGTAGACAAACACACAGACCAGGGACACACAAACCATCACACAGCCACCCCGTTATTGATGGGGTCACAGACACACACATCTTCAGTGCTGGGGTCACAGACACACATCCCTTTGGTGCTGAGGTCACACAAACAGACACAGACACACACCTTCAGTGCTGGGGCCACACACACAGCCCTTCAGTGCTGCATTTCAGGGGACATGTACACGTGTGCCAAACACACGTGCACACACCCCTTCAGTGTTGCAGTGTTGCAGTGATGAGGAAACAAGCACACACCCCATTAGTGCAGGGACACGCAAACCATCACACATCCACCCCTTTATTGATGGGGTCACAGAGACACCCCTTCATTTCTGGGATCACAGACACATCCCTTTGGTGCTGAGGTCACACAAACAGACACAGACACACACCTTCAGTGCTGGGGCCACACACACAGCCCTTCAGTGCTGCAATTCAGGGGATATGTACACTTGTGCCAAACACACGTGCACACACCCCTTCAGTGCTGCAGTGTTGAGGACACAAACACACACCCCATTAGTGCAGGGACACACAAACCATCACACAACCACCCCTTTTATTGATGGGGCCATAGAGACACACCCCTTCATTGCTGGGGTCACAGACACACATCCCTTTGGTGCTGAGGTCACACAAACAGACACAGACACACACCTTCAGTGCTGGAGCCACACAAACAGCCCTTCAGTGCTGCATTTCAGGGGACATGTAGATGTGTGCCAAACACACGTGCACACACCTCTTCAGTGTTGCAGTGATGAGGAAACAAGCACACACCCCATTAGTGCAGGGACACGCAAACCATCACACAGCCTCCCCGTAATTGATGGGGCCATAGAGACACACATCTTTATTGCTGGGGTCACAGACACACATCCCTTTGTTGCTGAGGTCACACAAACAGACACAGACACACACCTTCAGTGCTGGGGCCACACACACAGCCCTTCAGCGCTGCATTTCATGAGACATGTACACTTGTGCCAAACACACGTGCACACACCCCTTCAGTGCTGCAGTGTTGAGGACACAAACACCCACCCCATTAGTGCAGGGACACACAAACCATCACACAACCATCCCTTTTATTGATGGGGCCATAGAGACACACCCCTTCATTGCTGGGGTCACAGACACACATCCCTTTGGTGCTGAGGTCACACAAACAGACACAGACACACACCTTCAGTGCTGGAGCCACACAAACAGCCCTTCAGTGCTGCATTTCAGGGGACATGTAGACGTGTGCCAAGCACACGTGCACACACCCCTTCAGTGTTGCAGTGATGAGGAAACAAGCACACACCCCATTAGTGCAGGGACACGCAAACCATCACACAGCCTCCCCGTAATTGATGGGGCCATAGAGACACACATCTTTATTGCTGGGGTCACAGACACACATCCCTTTGGTGCTGAGGTCACACAAACAGACACAGACACACACCTTCAGTGCTGGGGCCACACACACAGCCCTTCAGCGCTGCATTTCATGAGACATGTACACTTGTGCCAAACACACGTGCACACACCCCTTCAGTGCTGCAGTGTTGAGGACACAAACACCCACCCCATTAGTGCAGGGACACACAGACCATCACACAACCAACCCTTTTATTGATGGGGCCATAGAGACACACCCCTTCATTGCTGGGGTCACAGACACACATCCCTTTGGTGCTGAGGTCACACAAACAGACACAGACACACACCTTCAGTGCTGGGGCCACACACACAGCCCTTCAGTGCTGCATTTCATGGGACATGTACATGTGTGCCAAACACACGTTCACACACCCCTTCTGTGGTGCAGTGTTGAGGAAACAAGCACACACCCCATTAGTGCAGGGACACACAAACCATCACACATCCACCCCTTTATTGATGGGGCCACAGAGACACCCCTTCATTTCTGGGATCACAGACACACATCCCTTTGGTGCTGAGGTCACACAAACAGAGACAGACACACACCTTCAGTGCTGGGGCCACACACACAGCCCTTCAGCACTGCATTTCATGAGACATGTACACTTGTGCCAAACACACGTGCACACACCCCTTCAGTGCTGCAGTGTTGAGGACACAAACACCCACCCCATTAGTGCAGGGACACACAAACCATCACACAACCATCCCTTTTATTGATGGGGCCATAGAGACACACCCCTTCATTGCTGGGGTCACAGACACACATCCCTTTGGTGCTGAGGTCACACAAACAGACACAGACACACACCTTCAGTGCTGGGGCCACACACACAGCCCTTCAGTGCTGCATTTCAGGGGACATGTAGACGTGTGCCAAACACACTTGCACACACCCCTTCAGTGTTGCAGTGATGAGGAAACAAGCACACACCCCATTAGTGCAGGGACACGCAAACCATCACACATCCACCCCTTTATTGATGGGGTCACAGAGACACCCCTTCATTTCTGGGATCACAGACACACATCCCTTTGGTGCTGAGGTCACACAAACAGACACAGACACACACCTTCAGTGCTGGGGCCACACACACAGCCCTTCAGCGCTGCATTTCATGAGACATGTACACTTGTGCCAAACACACGTGCACACACCCCTTAAGTGCTGCAGTGTTGAGGACACAAACACCCACCCCATTAGTGCAGGGACACACAGACCATCACACAACCATCCCTTTTATTGATGGGGCCATAGAGACACACCCCTTCATTGCTGGGATCACAGACACACATCCCTTTGGTGCTGAGGTCACACAAACAGACAGACACACACCTTCAGTGCTGGGGCCACACACACAGCCCTTCAGTGCTGCATTTCATGGGACATGTACACGTGTGCCAAACACACGTTCACACACCCCTTCTGTGGTGCAGTGTTGAGGAAACAAGCACACACCCCATTAGTGCAGGGACACGCAAACCATCACACATCCACCCCTTTATTGATGGGGCCACAGAGACACCCCTTCATTTCTGGGATCACAGACACACATCCCTTTGGTGCTGAGGTCACACAAACAGAGACAGACACACACCTTCAGTGCTGGGGCCACACACACAGCCCTTCAGCACTGCATTTCATGAGACATGTACACTTGTGCCAAACACACGTGCACACACCCCTTCAGTGCTGCAGTGTTGAGGACACAAACACCCACCCCATTAGTGCAGGGACACACAAACCATCACACAACCATCCCTTTTATTGATGGGGCCATAGAGACACACCCCTTCATTGCTGGGGTCACAGACACACATCCCTTTGGTGCTGAGGTCACACAAACAGACACAGACACACACCTTCAGTGCTGGGGCCACACACACAGCCCTTCAGTGCTGCATTTCAGGGGACATGTAGACGTGTGCCAAACACACTTGCACACACTCCTTCAGTGTTGCAGTGATGAGGAAACAAGCACACACCCCATTAGTGCAGGGACACGCAAACCATCACACATCCACCCCTTTATTGATGGGGTCACAGAGACACCCCTTCATTTCTGGGATCACAGACACACATCCCTTTGGTGCTGAGGTCACACAAACAGACACAGACACACACCTTCAGTGCTGGGGCCACACACACAGCCCTTCAGCACTGCATTTCATGAGACATGTACACTTGTGCCAAACACACGTGCACACACCCCTTCAGTGCTGCAGTGTTGAGGACACAAACACCCACCCCATTAGTGCAGGGACACACAAACTATCACACAACCATCCCTTTTATTGATGGGGCCATAGAGACACACCCCTTCATTGCTGGGGTCACAGACACACATCCCTTTGGTGCTGAGGTCACACAAACAGACACAGACACACACCTTCAGTGCTGGGGCCACACACACAGCCCTTCAGTGCTGCATTTCAGGGGACATGTACACGTGTGCCAAACACACGTGCACACACCCCTTCAGTGTTGCAGTGTTGCAGTGATGAGGAAACAAGCACACACCCCATTAGTGCAGGGACATGCAAACCATCACACATCCACCCCTTTATTGATGGGGTCACAGAGACACCCCTTCATTTCTGGGATCACAGACACATCCCTTTGGTGCTGAGGTCACACAAACAGACACAGACACACACCTTCAGTGCTGGGGCCACACACACAGCCCTTCAGTGCTGCAATTCAGGGGATATGTACACTTGTGCCAAACACACGTGCACACACCCCTTCAGTGCTGCAGTGTTGAGGACACAAACACACACCCCATTAGTGCAGGGACACACAAACCATCACACAACCACCCCTTTTATTGATGGGGCCATAGAGACACACCCCTTCATTGCTGGGGTCACAGACACACATCCCTTTGGTGCTGAGGTCACACAAACAGACACAGACACACACCTTCAGTGCTGGAGCCACACAAACAGCCCTTAAGTGCTGCATTTCAGGGGACATGTAGACGTGTGCCAAGCACACGTGCACACACCCCTTCAGTGTTGCAGTGATGAGGAAACAAGCACACACCCCATTAGTGCAGGGACACGCAAACCATCACACAGCCTCCCCGTAATTGATGGGGCCATAGAGACACACATCTTTATTGCTGGGGTCACAGACACACATCCCTTTGGTGCTGAGGTCACACAAACAGACACAGACACACACCTTCAGTGCTGGGGCCACACACACAGCCCTTCAGCGCTGCATTTCATGAGACATGTACACTTGTGCCAAACACACGTGCACACACCCCTTCAGTGCTGCAGTGTTGAGGACACAAACACCCACCCCATTAGTGCAGGGACACACAGACCATCACACAACCATCCCTTTTATTGATGGGGCCATAGAGACACACCCCTTCATTGCTGGGGTCACAGACACACATCCCTTTGGTGCTGAGGTCACACAAACAGACACAGACACACACCTTCAGTGCTGGGGCCACACACACAGCCCTTCAGTGCTGCATTTCATGGGACATGTACATGTGTGCCAAACACACGTTCACACACCCCTTCTGTGGTGCAGTGTTGAGGAAACAAGCACACACCCCATTAGTGCAGGGACACGCAAACCATCACACATCCACCCCTTTATTGATGGGGCCACAGAGACACCCCTTCATTTCTGGGATCACAGACACACATCCCTTTGGTGCTGAGGTCACACAAACAGAGACAGACACACACCTTCAGTGCTGGGGCCACACACACAGCCCTTCAGCACTGCATTTCATGAGACATGTACACTTGTGCCAAACACACGTGCACACACCCCTTCAGTGCTGCAGTGTTGAGGACACAAACACCCACCCCATTAGTGCAGGGACACACAAACCATCACACAACCATCCCTTTTATTGATGGGGCCATAGAGACACACCCCTTCATTGCTGGGGTCACAGACACACATCCCTTTGGTGCTGAGGTCACACAAACAGACACAGACACACACCTTCAGTGCTGGGGCCACACACACAGCCCTTCAGTGCTGCATTTCAGGGGACATGTAGACGTGTGCCAAACACACTTGCACACACCCCTTCAGTGTTGCAGTGATGAGGAAACAAGCACACACCCCATTAGTGCAGGGACACGCAAACCATCACACATCCACCCCTTTATTGATGGGGTCACAGAGACACCCCTTCATTTCTGGGATCACAGACACACATCCCTTTGGTGCTGAGGTCACACAAACAGACACAGACACACACCTTCAGTGCTGGGGCTACACACACAGCCCTTCAGCGCTGCATTTCATGAGACATGTACACTTGTGCCAAACACACGTGCACACACCCCTTCAGTGCTGCAGTGTTGAGGACACAAACACCCACCCCATTAGTGCAGGGACACACAGACCATCACACAACCATCCCTTTTATTCATGGGGCCATAGAGACACACCCCTTCATTGCTGGGGTCACAGACACACATCCCTTTGGTGCTGAGGTCACACAAACAGACAGACACACACCTTCAGTGCTGGGGCCACACACACAGCCCTTCAGTGCTGCATTTCATGGGACATGTACACGTGTGCCAAACACACGTTCACACACCCCTTCTGTGGTGCAGTGTTGAGGAAACAAGCACACACCCCATTAGTGCAGGGACACGCAAACCATCACACATCCACCCCTTTATTGATGGGGCCACAGAGACACCCCTTCATTTCTGGGATCACAGACACACATCCCTTTGGTGCTGAGGTCACACAAACAGAGACAGACACACACCTTCAGTGCTGGGGCCACACACACAGCCCTTCAGCACTGCATTTCATGAGACATGTACACTTGTGCCAAACACACGTGCACACACCCCTTCAGTGCTGCAGTGTTGAGGACACAAACACCCACCCCATTAGTGCAGGGACACACAAACCATCACACAACCATCCCTTTTATTGATGGGGCCATAGAGACACACCCCTTCATTGCTGGGGTCACAGACACACATCCCTTTGGTGCTGAGGTCACACAAACAGACACAGACACACACCTTCAGTGCTGGGGCCACACACACAGCCCTTCAGTGCTGCATTTCAGGGGACATGTAGACGTGTGCCAAACACACTTGCACACACTCCTTCAGTGTTGCAGTGATGAGGAAACAAGCACACACCCCATTAGTGCAGGGACACGCAAACCATCACACATCCACCCCTTTATTGATGGGGTCACAGAGACACCCCTTCATTTCTGGGATCACAGACACACATCCCTTTGGTGCTGAGGTCACACAAACAGATACAGACACACACCTTCAGTGCTGGGGCCACACACACAGCCCTTCAGCGCTGCATTTCATGAGACATGTACACTTGTGCCAAACACACGTGCACACACCCCTTCAGTGCTGCAGTGTTGAGGACACAAACACCCACCCCATTAGTGCAGGGACACACAAACTATCACACAACCATCCCTTTTATTGATGGGGCCATAGAGACACACCCCTTCATTGCTGGGGTCACAGACACACATCCCTTTGGTGCTGAGGTCACACAAACAGACACAGACACACACCTTCAGTGCTGGAGCCACACAAACAGCCCTTCAGTGCTGCATTTCAGGGGACATGTAGACGTGTGCCAAGCACACGTGCACACACCCCTTCAGTGTTGCAGTGATGAGGAAACAAGCACACACCCCATTAGTGCAGGGACACGCAAACCATCACACAGCCTCCCCGTAATTGATGGGGCCATAGAGACACACATCTTTATTGCTGGGGTCACAGACACACATCCCTTTGGTGCTGAGGTCACACAAACAGACAGACACACACCTTCAGTGCTGGGGCCACACACACAGCCCTTCAGTGCTGCATTTCATGGGACATGTACACGTGTGCCAAACACACGTTCACACACCCCTTCTGTGGTGCAGTGTTGAGGAAACAAGCACACACCCCATTAGTGCAGGGACACGCAAACCATCACACATCCACCCCTTTATTGATGGGGCCACAGAGACACCCCTTCATTTCTGGGATCACAGACACACATCCCTTTGGTGCTGAGGTCACACAAACAGAGACAGACACACACCTTCAGTGCTGGGGCCACACACACAGCCCTTCAGCACTGCATTTCATGAGACATGTACACTTGTGCCAAACACACGTGCACACACCCCTTCAGTGCTGCAGTGTTGAGGACACAAACACCCACCCCATTAGTGCAGGGACACACAAACCATCACACAACCATCCCTTTTATTGATGGGGCCATAGAGACACACCCCTTCATTGCTGGGGTCACAGACACACATCCCTTTGGTGCTGAGGTCACACAAACAGACACAGACACACACCTTCAGTGCTGGGGCCACACACACAGCCCTTCAGTGCTGCATTTCAGGGGACATGTAGACGTGTGCCAAACACACTTGCACACACTCCTTCAGTGTTGCAGTGATGAGGAAACAAGCACACACCCCATTAGTGCAGGGACACGCAAACCATCACACATCCACCCCTTTATTGATGGGGTCACAGAGACATCCCTTCATTTCTGGGATCACAGACACACATCCCTTTGGTGCTGAGGTCACACAAACAGACACAGACACACACCTTCAGTGCTGGGGCCACACACACAGCCCTTCAGCGCTGCATTTCATGAGACATGTACACTTGTGCCAAACACACGTGCACACACCCCTTCAGTGCTGCAGTGTTGAGGACACAAACACCCACCCCATTAGTGCAGGGACACACAAACTATCACACAACCATCCCTTTTATTGATGGGGCCATAGAGACACACCCCTTCATTGCTGGGGTCACAGACACACATCCCTTTGGTGCTGAGGTCACACAAACAGACACAGACACACACCTTCAGTGCTGGAGCCACACAAACAGCCCTTCAGTGCTGCATTTCAGGGGACATGTAGACGTGTGCCAAGCACACGTGCACACACCCCTTCAGTGTTGCAGTGATGAGGAAACAAGCACACACCCCATTAGTGCAGGGACACGCAAACCATCACACAGCCTCCCCGTAATTGATGGGGCCATAGAGACACACATCTTTATTGCTGGGGTCACAGACACACATCCCTTTGGTGCTGAGGTCACACAAACAGACACAGACACACACCTTCAGTGCTGGGGCCACACACACAGCCCTTCAGCGCTGCATTTCATGAGACATGTACACTTGTGCCAAACACACGTGCACACACCCCTTCAGTGCTGCAGTGTTGAGGACACAAACACCCACCCCATTAGTGCAGGGACACACAAACCATCACACAACCATCCCTTTTATTGATGGGGCCATAGAGACACACCCCTTCATTGCTGGGGTCACAGACACACATCCCTTTGGTGCTGAGGTCACACAAACAGACACAGACACACACCTTCAGTGCTGGGGCCACACACACAGCCCTTCAGTGCTGCATTTCAGGGGACATGTAGACGTGTGCCAAACACACTTGCACACACTCCTTCAGTGTTGCAGTGATGAGGAAACAAGCACACACCCCATTAGTGCAGGGACACGCAAACCATCACACATCCACCCCTTTATTGATGGGGTCACAGAGACACCCCTTCATTTCTGGGATCACAGACACACATCCCTTTGGTGCTGAGGTCACACAAACAGACACAGACACACACCTTCAGTGCTGGGGCCACACACACAGCCCTTCAGCGCTGCATTTCATGAGACATGTACACTTGTGCCAAACACACGTGCACACACCCCTTCAGTGCTGCAGTGTTGAGGACACAAACACCCACCCCATTAGTGCAGGGACACACAAACTATCACACAACCATCCCTTTTATTGATGGGGCCATAGAGACACACCCCTTCATTGCTGGGGTCACAGACACACATCCCTTTGGTGCTGAGGTCACACAAACAGACACAGACACACACCTTCAGTGCTGGAGCCACACAAACAGCCCTTCAGTGCTGCATTTCAGGGGACATGTAGACGTGTGCCAAGCACACGTGCACACACCCCTTCAGTGTTGCAGTGATGAGGAAACAAGCACACACCCCATTAGTGCAGGGACACGCAAACCATCACACAGCCTCCCCGTAATTGATGGGGCCATAGAGACACACATCTTTATTGCTGGGGTCACAGACACACATCCCTTTGGTGCTGAGGTCACACAAACAGACACAGACACACACCTTCAGTGCTGGGGCCACACACACAGCCCTTCAGCGCTGCATTTCATGAGACATGTACACTTGTGCCAAACACACGTGCACACACCCCTTCAGTGCTGCAGTGTTGAGGACACAAACACCCACCCCATTAGTGCAGGGACACACAAACCATCACACAACCATCCCTTTTATTGATGGGGCCATAGAGACACACCCCTTCATTGCTGGGGTCACAGACACACATCCCTTTGGTGCTGAGGTCACACAAACAGACACAGACACACACCTTCAGTGCTGGGGCCACACACACAGCCCTTCAGTGCTGCATTTCATGGGACATGTACACGTGTGCCAAACACACGTTCACACACCCCTTCTGTGCTGCAGTGTTGAGGAAACAAGCACACACCCCATTAGTGCAGGGACACGCAAACCATAACACATCCACCCCTTTATTGATGGGGTCACAGAGACACCCCTTCATTTCTGGGATCACAGACACACATCCCTTTGGTGCTGAGGTCACACAAACAGACACAGACACACACCTTCAGTGCTGGGGCCACACACACAGCCCTTCAGCGCTGCATTTCATGAGACATGTACACTTGTGCCAAACACACGTGCACACACCCCTTCAGTGCTGCAGTGTTGAGGACACAAACACCCACCCCATTAGTGCAGGGACACACAAACCATCACACAACCATCCCTTTTATTGATGGGGCCATAGAGACACACCCCTTCATTGCTGGGGTCACAGACACACATCCCTTTGGTGCTGAGGTCACACAAACAGACACAGACACACACCTTCAGTGCTGGAGCCACACAAACAGCCCTTCAGTGCTGCATTTCAGGGGACATGTAGACGTGTGCCAAGCACACGTGCACACACCCCTTCAGTGTTGCAGTGATGAGGAAACAAGCACACACCCCATTAGTGCAGGGACACGCAAACCATCACACATCCACCCCTTTATTGATGGGGTCACAGAGACACCCCTTCATTTTTGGGATCACAGACACACATCCCTTTGGTGCTGAGGTCACACAAACAGACACAGACACACACCTTCAGTGCTGGGGCCACACACACAGCCCTTCAGCGCTGCATTTCATGAGACATGTACACTTGTGCCAAACACACGTGCACACACCCCTTCAGTGCTGCAGTGTTGAGGACACAAACACCCACCCCATTAGTGCAGGGACACACAGACCATCACACAACCATCCCTTTTATTGATGGGGCCATAGAGACACACCCCTTCATTGCTGGGGTCACAGACACACATCCCTTTGGTGCTGAGGTCACACAAACAGACACAGACACACACCTTCAGTGCTGGGGCCACACACACAGCCCTTCAGTGCTGCATTTCATGGGACATGTACACGTGTGCCAAACACACGTTCACACACCCCTTCTGTGGTGCAGTGTTGAGGAAACAAGCACACACCCCATTAGTGCAGGGACACGCAAACCATCACACATCCACCCCTTTATTGATGGGGCCACAGAGACACCCCTTCATTTCTGGGATCACAGACACACATCCCTTTGGTGCTGAGGTCACACAAACAGAGACAGACACACACCTTCAGTGCTGGGGCCACACACACAGCCCTTCAGCACTGCATTTCATGAGACATGTACACTTGTGCCAAACACACGTGCACACACCCCTTCAGTGCTGCAGTGTTGAGGACACAAACACCCACCCCATTAGTGCAGGGACACACAAACCATCACACAACCATCCCTTTTATTGATGGGGCCATAGAGACACACCCCTTCATTGCTGGGGTCACAGACACACATCCCTTTGGTGCTGAGGTCACACAAACAGACACAGACACACACCTTCAGTGCTGGGGCCACACACACAGCCCTTCAGTGCTGCATTTCAGGGGACATGTAGACGTGTGCCAAACACACTTGCACACACCCCTTCAGTGTTGCAGTGATGAGGAAACAAGCACACACCCCATTAGTGCAGGGACACGCAAACCATCACACATCCACCCCTTTATTGATGGGGTCACAGAGACACCCCTTCATTTCTGGGATCACAGACACACATCCCTTTGGTGCTGAGGTCACACAAACAGACACAGACACACACCTTCAGTGCTGGGGCCACACACACAGCCCTTCAGCGCTGCATTTCATGAGACATGTACACTTGTGCCAAACACACGTGCACACACCCCTTCAGTGCTGCAGTGTTGAGGACACAAACACCCACCCCATTAGTGCAGGGACACACAAACTATCACACAACCATCCCTTTTATTGATGGGGCCATAGAGACACACCCCTTCATTGCTGGGGTCACAGACACACATCCCTTTGGTGCTGAGGTCACACAAACAGACACAGACACACACCTTCAGTGCTGGAGCCACACAAACAGCCCTTCAGTGCTGCATTTCAGGGGACATGTAGACGTGTGCCAAGCACACGTGCACACACCCCTTCAGTGTTGCAGTGATGAGGAAACAAGCACACACCCCATTAGTGCAGGGACACGCAAACCATCACACAGCCTCCCCGTAATTGATGGGGCCATAGAGACACACATCTTTATTGCTGGGGTCACAGACACACATCCCTTTGGTGCTGAGGTCACACAAACAGACACAGACACACACCTTCAGTGCTGGGACCACACACACAGCCCTTCAGCGCTGCATTTCATGAGACATGTACACTTGTGCCAAACACACGTGCACACACCCCTTCAGTGCTGCAGTGTTGAGGACACAAACACCCACCCCATTAGTGCAGGGACACACAAACCATCACACAACCATCCCTTTTATTGATGGGGCCATAGCGACACACCCCTTCATTGCTGGGGTCACAGACACACATCCCTTTGGTGCTGAGGTCACACAAACAGACACAGACACACACCTTCAGTGCTGGGGCCACACACACAGCCCTTCAGTGCTGCATTTCATGGGACATGTACACGTGTGCCAAACACACGTTCACACACCCCTTCTGTGGTGCAGTGTTGAGGAAACAAGCACACACCCCATTAGTGCAGGGACACGCAAACCATCACACATCCACCCCTTTATTGATGGGGTCACAGAAACACCCCTTCATTTCTGGGATCACAGACACACATCCCTTTGGTGCTGAGGTCACACAAACAGAGACAGACACACACCTTCAGTGCTGGGGCCACACACACAGCCCTTCAGCGCTGCATTTCATGAGACATGTACACTTGTGCCAAACACACGTGCACACACCCCTTCAGTGCTGCAGTGTTGAGGACACAAACACCCACCCCATTAGTGCAGGGACACACAAACCATCACACAACCATCCCTTTTATTGTTGGGGCCATAGAGACACACCCCTTCATTGCTGGGGTCACAGACACACATCTCTTTGGTGCTGAGGTCACACAAACAGACACAGACACACACCTTCAGTGCTGGGGCCACACACACAGCCCTTCAGTGCTGCATTTCAGGGGACATGTAGACGTGTGCCAAACACACTTGCACACACCCCTTCAGTGTTGCAGTGATGAGGAAACAAGCACACACCCCATTAGTGCAGGGACACGCAAACCATCACACAGCCTCCCCGTAATTGATGGGGCCATAGAGACACACATCTTTATTGCTGGGGTCACAGACACACATCCCTTTGGTGCTGAGGTCACACAAACAGACACAGACACACACCTTCAGTGCTGGGGCCACACACACAGCCCTTCAGCGCTGCATTTCATGAGACATGTACACTTGTGCCAAACACACGTGCACACACCCCTTCAGTGCTGCAGTGTTGAGGACACAAACACCCACCCCATTAGTGCAGGGACACACAAACCATCACACAACCATCCCTTTTATTGATGGGGCCATAGAGACACACCCCTTCATTGCTGGGGTCACAGACACACATCCCTTTGGTGCTGAGGTCACACAAACAGACACAGACACACACCTTCAGTGCTGGGGCCACACACACAGCCCTTCAGTGCTGCATTTCATGGGACATGTACACGTGTGCCAAACACACGTTCACACACCCCTTCTGTGCTGCAGTGTTGAGGAAACAAGCACACACCCCATTAGTGCAGGGACACGCAAACCATCACACATCCACCCCTTTATTGATGGGGTCACAGAGACACTCCTTCATTTCTGGGATCACAGACACACATCCCTTTGGTGCTGAGGTCACACAAACAGACACAGACACACACCTTCAGTGCTGGAGCCACACAAACAGCCCTTCAGTGCTGCATTTCAGGGGACATGTAGACGTGTGCCAAACACACGTGCACACACCCCTTCATTGTTGCAGTGATGAGGAAGCAAGCACACACCCCATTAGTGCAGGGACACGCAAACCATCACACAGCCTCCCCGTAATTGATGGGGCCATAGAGACACACACCTTTATTGCTGGGGTCACAGACACACATCCCTTTGGTGCTGAGGTCACACAAACAGACACAGACACACACCTTCAGTGCTGGGGCCACACACACAGCCCTTCAGCGCTGCATTTCATGAGACATGTACACTTCTGCCAAACACACGTGCACACACCCCTTCAGTGCTGCAGTGTTGAGGACACAAACACCCACCCCATTAGTGCAGGGACACACAAACCATCACACAACCATCCCTTTTATTGTTGGGGCCATAGAGACACACCCCTTCATTGCTGGGGTCACAGACACACATCCCTTTGGTGCTGAGGTCACACAAACAGACACAGACACACACCTTCAGTGCTGGGGCCACACACACAGCCCTTCAGTGCTGCATTTCAGGGGACATGTAGACGTGTGCCAAACACACTTGCACACACCCCTTCAGTGTTGCAGTGATGAGGAAACAAGCACACACCCCATTAGTGCAGGGACACGCAAACCATCACACAGCCTCCCCGTAATTGATGGGGCCATAGAGACACACATCTTTATTGCTGGGGTCACAGACACACATCCCTTTGGTGCTGAGGTCACACAAACAGACACAGACACACACCTTCAGTGCTGGGGCCACACACACAGCCCTTCAGCGCTGCATTTCATGAGACATGTACACTTGTGCCAAACACACGTGCACACACCCCTTCAGTGCTGCAGTGTTGAGGACACAAACACCCACCCCATTAGTGCAGGGACACACAAACCATCACACAACCATCCCTTTTATTGATGGGGCCATAGAGACACACCCCTTCATTGCTGGGGTCACAGACACACATCCCTTTGGTGCTGAGGTCACACAAACAGACACAGACACACACCTTCAGTGCTGGGGCCACACACACAGCCCTTCAGTGCTGCATTTCATGGGACATGTACACGTGTGCCAAACACACGTTCACACACCCCTTCTGTGCTGCAGTGTTGAGGAAACAAGCACACACCCCATTAGTGCAGGGACACGCAAACCATCACACATCCACCCCTTTATTGATGGGGTCACAGAGACACTCCTTCATTTCTGGGATCACAGACACACATCCCTTTGGTGCTGAGGTCACACAAACAGACACAGACACACACCTTCAGTGCTGGAGCCACACAAACAGCCCTTCAGTGCTGCATTTCAGGGGACATGTAGACGTGTGCCAAACACACGTGCACACACCCCTTCATTGTTGCAGTGATGAGGAAACAAGCACACACCCCATTAGTGCAGGGACACGCAAACCATCACACAGCCTCCCCGTAATTGATGGGGCCATAGAGACACACATCTTTATTGCTGGGGTCACAGACACACATCCCTTTGGTGCTGAGGTCACACAAACAGACACAGACACACACCTTCAGTGCTGGGGCCACACACACAGCCCTTCAGCGCTGCATTTCATGAGACATGTACACTTCTGCCAAACACACGTGCACACACCCCTTCAGTGCTGCAGTGTTGAGGACACAAACACCCACCCCATTAGTGCAGGGACACACAAACCATCACACAACCATCCCTTTTATTGATGGGGCCATAGAGACACACCCCTTCATTGCTGGGGTCACAGACACACATCCCTTTGGTGCTGAGGTCACACAAACAGACACAGACACACACCTTCAGTGCTGGGGCCACACACACAGCCCTTCAGTGCTGCATTTCATGGGACATGTACACGTGTGCCAAACACACGTTCACACACCCCTTCTGTGCTGCAGTGTTGAGGAAACAAGCACACACCCCATTAGTGCAGGGACACGCAAACCATCACACATCCACCCCTTTATTGATGGGGTCACAGAGACACCCCTTCATTTCTGGGATCACAGACACACATCCCTTTGGTGCTGAGGTCACACAAACAGACACAGACACACACCTTCAGTGCTGGGGCCACACACACAGCCCTTCAGCGCTGCATTTCATGAGACATGTACACTTGTGCCAAACACAAGTGCACACACCCCTTCAGTGCTGCAGTGTTGAGGACACAAACACCCACCCCATTAGTGCAGGGACACACAAACCATCACACAACCATCCCTTTTATTGATGGGGCCATAGAGACACACCCCTTCATTGCTGGGGTCACAGACACACATCCCTTTGGTGCTGAGGTCACACAAACAGACACAGACACACACCTTCAGTGCTGGAGCCACACAAACAGCCCTTCAGTGCTGCATTTCAGGGGACATGTAGACGTGTGCCAAGCACACGTGCACACACCCCTTCAGTGTTGCAGTGATGAGGAAACAAGCACACACCCCATTAGTGCAGGGACACGCAAACCATCACACAGCCTCCCCGTAATTGATGGGGCCATAGAGACACACATCTTTATTGCTGGGGTCACAGACACACATCCCTTTGGTGCTGAGGTCACACAAACAGACACAGACACACACCTTCAGTGCTGGGGCCACACACACAGCCCTTCAGCGCTGCATTTCATGAGACATGTACACTTGTGCCAAACACACGTGCACACACCCCTTCAGTGCTGCAGTGTTGAGGACACAAACACCCACCCCATTAGTGCAGGGACACACAAACCATCACACAACCATCCCTTTTATTGATGGGGCCATAGAGACACACCCCTTCATTGCTGGGGTCACAGACACACATCCCTTTGGTGCTGAGGTCACACAAACAGACACAGACACACACCTTCAGTGCTGGGGCCACACACACAGCCCTTCAGTGCTGCATTTCATGGGACATGTACACGTGTGCCAAACACACGTTCACACACCCCTTCTGTGGTGCAGTGTTGAGGAAACAAGCACACACCCCATTAGTGCAGGGACACGCAAACCATCACACATCCACCCCTTTATTGATGGGGTCACAGAGACACCCCTTCATTTCTGGAATCACAGACACACATCCCTTTGGTGCTGAGGTCACACAAACAGAGACAGACACACACCTTCAGTGCTGGGGCCACACACACAGCCCTTCAGCGCTGCATTTCATGAGACATGTACACTTGTGCCAAACACACGTGCACACACCCCTTCAGTGCTGCAGTGTTGAGGACACAAACACCCACCCCATTAGTGCAGGGACACACAAACCATCACACAACCATCCCTTTTATTGATGGGGCCATAGAGACACACCCCTTCATTGCTGGGGTCACAGACACACATCCCTTTGGTGCTGAGGTCACACAAACAGACACAGACACACACCTTCAGTGCTGGGGCCACACACACAGCCCTTCAGTGCTGCATTTCAGGGGACATGTAGACGTGTGCCAAACACACTTGCACACACCCCTTCAGTGTTGCAGTGATGAGGAAACAAGCACACACCCCATTAGTGCAGGGACACGCAAACCATCACACAGCCTCCCCGTAATTGATGGGGCCATAGAGACACACATCTTTATTGCTGGGGTCACAGACACACATCCCTTTGGTGCTGAGGTCACACAAACAGACACAGACACACACCTTCAGTGCTGGGGCCACACACACAGCCCTTCAGCGCTGCATTTCATGAGACATGTACCCTTGTGCCAAACACACGTGCATACACCCCTTCAGTGCTGCAGTGTTGAGGACACAAACACCCACCCCATTAGTGCAGGGACACACAAACCATCACACAACCATTCCTTTTATTGATGGGGCCATAGAGACACACCCCTTCATTGCTGGGGTCACAGACACACATCCCTTTGGTGCTGAGGTCACACAAACAGACACAGACACACACCTTCAGTGCTGGAGCCACACAAACAGCCCTTCAGTGCTGCATTTCAGGGGACATGTAGACGTGTGCCAAGCACACGTGCACACACCCCTTCAGTGTTGCAGTGATGAGGAAACAAGCACACACCCCATTAGTGCAGGGACACGCAAACCATCACACATCCACCCCTTTATTGATGGGGCCACAGAGACACCCCTTCATTTCTGGGATCACAGACACACATCCCTTTGGTGCTGAGGTCACACAAACA
Organism: Phyllobates terribilis; assembly: GCF_046119375.1. Lineage (NCBI taxonomy): Eukaryota > Metazoa > Chordata > Amphibia > Anura > Dendrobatidae > Phyllobates > Phyllobates terribilis. The sequence goes on along the minus strand of NW_027362876.1, from coordinate 4,486,798 downwards.
GAGACAGACACACACCTTCAGTGCTGGGGCCACACACACAGCCCTTCAGCACTGCATTTCATGAGACATGTACACTTGTGCCAAACACACGTGCACACACCCCTTCAGTGCTTCAGTGTTGAGGACACAAACACCCACCCCATTAGTGCAGGGACACACAAACCATCACACAACCATCCCTTTTATTGATGGGGCCATAGAGACACACCCCTTCATTGCTGGGGTCACAGACACACATCCCTTTGGTGCTGAGGTCACACAAACAGACACAGACACACACCTTCAGTGCTGGGGCCACACACACAGCCCTTCAGTGCTACATTACAGGGGACATGTAGACGTGTGCCAAACACACTTGCACACACCCCTTCAGTGTTGCAGTGATGAGGAAACAAGCACACACCCCATTAGTGCAGGGACACGCAAACCATCACACATCCACCCCTTTATTGATGGGGTCACAGAGACACCCCTTCATTTCTGGGATCACAGACACACATCCCTTTGGTGCTGAGGTCACACAAACAGACACAGACACACACCTTCAGTGCTGGGGCCACACACACAGCCCTTCAGCGCTGCATTTCATGAGACATGTACACTTGTGCCAAACACACGTGCACACACCCCTTCAGTGCTGCAGTGTTGAGGACACAAACACCCACCCCATTAGTGCAGGGACACACAGACCATCACACAACCATCCCTTTTATTGATGGGGCAATAGAGACACACCCCTTCATTGCTGGGGTCACAGACACACATCCCTTTGGTGCTGAGGTCACACAAACAGACACAGACACACACCTTCAGTGCTGGGGCCACACACACAGCCCTTCAGTGCTGCATTTCATGGGACATGTACACGTGTGCCAAACACACGTTCACACACCCCTTCTGTGGTGCAGTGTTGAGGAAACAAGCACACACCCCATTAGTGCAGGGACACGCAAACCATCACACATCCACCCCTTTATTGATGGGGCCACAGAGACACCCCTTCATTTCTGGGATCACAGACACACATCCCTTTGGTGCTGAGGTCACACAAACAGAGACAGACACACACCTTCAGTGCTGGGGCCACACACACAGCCCTTCAGCACTGCATTTCATGAGACATGTACACTTGTGCCAAACACACGTGCACACACCCCTTCAGTGCTGCAGTGTTGAGGACACAAACACCCACCCCATTAGTGCAGGGACACACAAACCATCACACAACCATCCCTTTTATTGATGGGGCCATAGAGACACACCCCTTCATTACTGGGGTCACAGACACACATCCCTTTGGTGCTGAGGTCACACAAACAGACACAGACACACACCTTCAGTGCTGGGGCCACACACACAGCCCTTCAGTGCTGCATTTCAGGGGACATGTAGACGTGTGCCAAACACACTTGCACACACCCCTTCAGTGTTGCAGTGATGAGGAAACAAGCACACACCCCATTAGTGCAGGGACACGCAAACCATCACACATCCACCCCTTTATTGATGGGGTCACAGAGACACCCCTTCATTTCTGGGATCACAGACACACATCCCTTTGGTGCTGAGGTCACACAAACAGACACAGACACACACCTTCAGTGCTGGGGCCACACACACAGCCCTTCAGCGCTGCATTTCATGAGACATGTACACTTGTGCCAAACACACGTGCACACACCCCTTCAGTGCTGCAGTGCTGAGGACACAAACACCCACCCCATTAGTGCAGGGACACACAAACTATCACACAACCATCCCTTTTATTGATGGGGCCATAGAGACACACCCCTTCATTGCTGGGGTCACAGACACACATCCCTTTGGTGCTGAGGTCACACAAACAGACACAGACACACACCTTCAGTGCTGGAGCCACACAAACAGCCCTTCAGTGCTGCATTTCAGGGGACATGTAGACGTGTGCCAAGCACACGTGCACACACCCCTTCAGTGTTGCAGTGATGAGGAAACAAGCACACACCCCATTAGTGCAGGGACACGCAAACCATCACACATCCACCCCTTTATTGATGGGGCCACAGAGACACCCCTTCATTTCTGGGATCACAGACACACATCCCTTTGGTGCTGAGGTCACACAAACAGAGACAGACACACACCTTCAGTGCTGGGGCCACACACACAGCCCTTCAGCACTGCATTTCATGAGACATGTACACTTGTGCCAAACACACGTGCACACACCCCTTCAGTGCTTCAGTGTTGAGGACACAAACACCCACCCCATTAGTGCAGGGACACACAAACCATCACACAACCATCCCTTTTATTGATGGGGCCATAGAGACACACCCCTTCATTGCTGGGGTCACAGACACACATCCCTTTGGTGCTGAGGTCACACAAACAGACACAGACACACACCTTCAGTGCTGGGGCCACACACACAGCCCTTCAGTGCTGCATTTCAGGGGACATGTAGACGTGTGCCAAACACACTTGCACACACCCCTTCAGTGTTGCAGTGATGAGGAAACAAGCACACACCCCATTAGTGCAGGGACACGCAAACCATCACACATCCACCCCTTTATTGATGGGGTCACAGAGACACCCCTTCATTTCTGGGATCACAGACACACATCCCTTTGGTGCTGAGGTCACACAAACAGACACAGACACACACCTTCAGTGCTGGGGCCACACACACAGCCCTTCAGCGCTGCATTTCATGAGACATGTACACTTGTGCCAAACACACGTGCACACACCCCTTCAGTGCTGCAGTGTTGAGGACACAAACACCCACCCCATTAGTGCAGGGACACACAGACCATCACACAACCATCCCTTTTATTGATGGGGCAATAGAGACACATCCCTTCATTGCTGGGGTCACAGACACACATCCCTTTGGTGCTGAGGTCACACAAACAGACACAGACACACACCTTCAGTGCTGGGGCCACACACACAGCCCTTCAGTGCTGCATTTCATGGGACATGTACACGTGTGCCAAACACACGTTCACACACCCCTTCTGTGGTGCAGTGTTGAGGAAACAAGCACACACCCCATTAGTGCAGGGACACGCAAACCATCACACATCCACCCCTTTATTGATGGGGCCACAGAGACACCCCTTCATTTCTGGGATCACAGACACACATCCCTTTGGTGCTGAGGTCACACAAACAGAGACAGACACACACCTTCAGTGCTGGGGCCACACACACAGCCCTTCAGCACTGCATTTCATGAGACATGTACACTTGTGCCAAACACACGTGCACACACCCCTTCAGTGCTGCAGTGTTGAGGACACAAACACCCACCCCATTAGTGCAGGGACACACAAACCATCACACAACCATCCCTTTTATTGATGGGGCCATAGAGACACACCCCTTCATTGCTGGGGTCACAGACACACATCCCTTTGGTGCTGAGGTCACACAAACAGACACAGACACACACCTTCAGTGCTGGGGCCACACACACAGCCCTTCAGTGCTGCATTTCAGGGGACATGTAGACGTGTGCCAAACACACTTGCACACACCCCTTCAGTGTTGCAGTGATGAGGAAACAAGCACACACCCCATTAGTGCAGGGACACGCAAACCATCACACATCCACCCCTTTATTGATGGGGTCACAGAGACACCCCTTCATTTCTGGGATCACAGACACACATCCCTTTGGTGCTGAGGTCACACAAACAGACACAGACACACACCTTCAGTGCTGGGGCCACACACACAGCCCTTCAGCGCTGCATTTCATGAGACATGTACACTTGTGCCAAACACACGTGCACACACCCCTTCAGTGCTGCAGTGCTGAGGACACAAACACCCACCCCATTAGTGCAGGGACACACAAACTATCACACAACCATCCCTTTTATTGATGGGGCCATAGAGACACACCCCTTCATTGCTGGGGTCACAGACACACATCCCTTTGGTGCTGAGGTCACACAAACAGACACAGACACACACCTTCAGTGCTGGAGCCACACAAACAGCCCTTCAGTGCTGCATTTCAGGGGACATGTAGACGTGTGCCAAGCACACGTGCACACACCCCTTCAGTGTTGCAGTGATGAGGAAACAAGCACACACCCCATTAGTGCAGGGACACGCAAACCATCACACAGCCTCCCCGTATTTGATGGGGCTATAGAGACACACATCGTTATTGCTGGGGTCACAGACACACATCCCTTTGGTGCTGAGGTCACACAAACAGACACAGACACACACCTTCAGTGCTGGGGCCACACACACAGCCCTTCAGCGCTGCATTTCATGAGACATGTACACTTGTGCCAAACACACGTGCACACACCCCTTCAGTGCTGCAGTGTTGAGGACACAAACACCCACCCCATTAGTGCAGGGACACACAAACCATCACACAACCATCCCTTTTATTGATGGGGCCATAGAGACATACCCCTTCATTGCTGGGGTCACAGACACACATCCTTTTGGTGCTGAGGTCACACAAACAGACACAGACACACACCTTCAGTGCTGGAGCCACACAAACAGCCCTTCAGTGCTGCATTTCAGGGGACATGTAGACGTGTGCCAAGCACACGTGCACACACCCCTTCAGTGTTGCAGTGATGAGGAAACAAGCACACACCCCATTAGTGCAGGGACACGCAAACCATCACACAGCCTCCCCGTAATTGATGGGGCCATAGAGACACACATCTTTATTGCTGGGGTCACAGACACACATCCCTTTGGTGCTGAGGTCACACAAACAGACACAGACACACACCTTCAGTGCTGGGGCCACACACACAGCCCTTCAGCGCTGCATTTCATGAGACATGTACACTTGTGCCAAACACACGTGCACACACCCCTTCAGTGCTGCAGTGTTGAGGACACAAACACCCACCCCATTAGTGCAGGGACACACAAACCATCACACAACCATCCCTTTTATTGATGGGGCCATAGAGACACACCCCTTCATTGCTGGGGTCACAGACACACATCCCTTTGGTGCTGAAGTCACACAAACAGACACAGACACACACCTTCAGTGCTGGGGCCACACACACAGCCCTTCAGTGCTGCATTTCATGGGACATGTACACGTGTGCCAAACACACGTTCACACACCCCTTCTGTGGTGCAGTGTTGAGGAAACAAGCACACACCCCATTAGTGCAGGGACACGCAAACCATCACACATCCACCCCTTTATTGATGGGGTCACAGAGACACCCCTTCATTTCTGGGATCACAGACACACATCCCTTTGGTGCTGAGGTCACACAAACAGAGACAGACACACACCTTCAGTGCTGGGGCCACACACACAGCCCTTCAGCGCTGCATTTCATGAGACATGTACACTTGTGCCAAACACACGTGCACACACCCCTTCAGTGCTGCAGTGTTGAGGACACAAACACCCACCCCATTAGTGCAGGGACACACAAACCATCACACAACCATCCCTTTTATTGATGGGGCCATAGAGACACACCCCTTCATTGCTGGGGTCGCAGACACACATCCCTTTGGTGCTGAGGTCACACAAACAGACACAGACACACACCTTCAGTGCTGGAGCCACACAAACAGCCCTTCAGTGCTGCATTTCAGGGGACATGTAGACGTGTGCCAAGCACACGTGCACACACCCCTTCAGTGTTGCAGTGATGAGGAAACAAGCACACACCCCATTAGTGCAGGGACACGCAAACCATCACACAGCCTCCCCGTAATTGATGGGGCCATAGAGACACACATCTTTATTGCTGGGGTCACAGACACACATCCCTTTGGTGCTGAGGTCACACAAACAGACACAGACACACACCTTCAGTGCTGGGGCCACACACACAGCCCTTCAGCGCTGCATTTCATGAGACATGTACACTTGTGCCAAACACACGTGCACACACCCCTTCAGTGCTGCAGTGTTGAGGACACAAACACCCACCCCATTAGTGCAGGGACACACAAACCATCACACAACCATCCCTTTTATTGATGGGGCCATAGAGACACACCCCTTCATTGCTGGGGTCACAGACACACATCCCTTTGGTGCTGAGGTCACACAAACAGACACAGACACACACCTTCAGTGCTGGGGCCACACACACAGCCCTTCAGTGCTGCATTTCATGGGACATGTACACGTGTGCCAAACACACGTTCACACACCCCTTCTGTGGTGCAGTGTTGAGGAAACAAGCACACACCCCATTAGTGCAGGGACACCAAACCATCACACATCCACCCCTTTATTGATGGGGTCACAGAGACACCCCTTCATTTCTGGGATCACAGACACACATCCCTTTGGTGCTGAGGTCACACAAACAGAGACAGACACACACCTTCAGTGCTGGGGCCACACACACAGCCCTTCAGCGCTGCATTTCATGAGACATGTACACTTGTGCCAAACACACGTGCACACACCCCTTCAGTGCTGCAGTGTTGAGGACACAAACACCCACCCCATTAGTGCAGGGACACACAAACCATCACACAACCATCCCTTTTATTGATGGGGCCATAGAGACACACCCCTTCATTGCTGGGGTCACAGACACACATCCCTTTGGTGCTGAGGTCACACAAACAGACACAGACACACACCTTCAGTGCTGGGGCCACACACACAGCCCTTCAGTGCTGCATTTCAGGGGACATGTAGACGTGTGCCAAACACACTTGCACACACCCCTTCAGTGTTGCAGTGATGAGGAAACAAGCACACACCCCATTAGTGCAGGGACACGCAAACCATCACACAGCCTCCCCGTAATTGATGGGGCCATAGAGACACACATCTTTATTGCTGGGGTCACAGACACACATCCCTTTGGTGCTGAGGTCACACAAACAGACACAGACACACACCTTCAGTGCTGGGGCCACACACACAGCCCTTCAGCGCTGCATTTCATGAGACATGTACACTTGTGCCAAACACACGTGCACACACCCCTTCAGTGCTGCAGTGTTGAGGACACAAACACCCACCCCATTAGTGCAGGGACACACAAACCATCACACAACTATCCCTTTTATTGATGGGGCCATAGAGACACACCCCTTCATTGCTGGGGTCACAGACACACATTCTTTGGTGCTGAGGTCACACAAACAGACACAGACACACACCTTCAGTGTTGGGGCCACACACACAGCCCTTCAGTGCTGCATTTCATGGGACATGTACACGTGTGCCAAACACACGTTCACACACCCCTTCTGTGGTGCAGTGTTGAGGAAACAAGCACACACCCCATTAGTGCAGGGACACCAAACCATCACACATCCACCCCTTTATTGATGGGGTCACAGAGACACCCCTTCATTTCTGGGATCACAGACACACATCCCTTTGGTGCTGAGGTCACACAAACAGAGACAGACACACACCTTCAGTGCTGGGGCCACACACACAGCCCTTCAGCGCTGCATTTCATGAGACATGTACACTTGTGCCAAACACACGTGCACACACCCCTTCAGTGCTGCAGTGTTGAGGACACAAACACCCACCCCATTAGTGCAGGGACACACAAACCATCACACAACCATCCCTTTTATTGATGGGGCCATAGAGACACACCCCTTCATTGCTGGGGTCACAGACACACATCCCTTTGGTGCTGAGGTCACACAAACAGACACAGACACACACCTTCAGTGCTGGGGCCACACACACAGCCCTTCAGTGCTGCATTTCAGGGGACATGTAGACGTGTGCCAAACACACTTGCACACACCCCTTCAGTGTTGCAGTGATGAGGAAACAAGCACACACCCCATTAGTGCAGGGACACGCAAACCATCACACAGCCTCCCCGTAATTGATGGGGCCATAGAGACACACATCTTTATTGCTGGGGTCACAGACACACATCCCTTTGGTGCTGAGGTCACACAAACAGACACAGACACACACCTTCAGTGCTGGGGCCACACACACAGCCCTTCAGCGCTGCATTTCATGAGACATGTACACTTGTGCCAAACACACGTGCACACACCCCTTCAGTGCTGCAGTGTTGAGGACACAAACACCCACCCCATTAGTGCAGGGACACACAAACCATCACACAACTATCCCTTTTATTGATGGGGCCATAGAGACACACCCCTTCATTGCTGGGGTCACAGACACACATTCTTTGGTGCTGAGGTCACACAAACAGACACAGACACACACCTTCAGTGTTGGGGCCACACACACAGCCCTTCAGTGCTGCATTTCATGGGACATGTACACGTGTGCCAAACACACGTTCACACACCCCTTCTGTGGTGCAGTGTTGAGGAAACAAGCACACACCCCATTAGTGCAGGGACACGCAAACCATCACACATCCACCCCTTTATTGATGGGGTCACAGAGACACCCCTTCATTTCTGGGATCACAGACACACATCCCTTTGGTGCTGAGGTCACACAAACAGAGACAGACACACACCTTCAGTGCTGGGGCCACACACACAGCCCTTCAGCGCTGCATTTCATGAGACATGTACACTTGTGCCAAACACACGTGCACACACCCCTTCAGTGCTGCAGTGTTGAGGACACAAACACCCACCCCATTAGTGCAGGGACACACAAACCATCACACAACCATCCCTTTTATTGATGGGGCCATAGAGACACACCCCTTCATTGCTGGGGTCACAGACACACATCCCTTTGGTGCTGAGGTCACACAAACAGACACAGACACACACCTTCAGTGCTGGGGCCACACACACAGCCCTTCAGTGCTGCATTTCAGGGGACATGTAGACGTGTGCCAAACACACTTGCACACACCCCTTCAGTGTTGCAGTGATGAGGAAACAAGCACACACCCCATTAGTGCAGGGACACGCAAACCATCACACAGCCTCCCCGTAATTGATGGGGCCATAGAGACACACCCCTTCATTGCTGGGGTCACAGACACACATCCCTTTGGTGCTGAGGTCACACACACAGCCCTTCAGTGCTGCATTTCATGGGACGTGTACACGTGTGCCAAACACACGTTCACACACCCCTTCTGTGCTGCAGTGTTGAGGAAACAAGCACACACCCTATTAGTGCAGGGACACGCAAACCATCACACATCCACCCCTTTATTGATGGGGTCACAGAGACACCCCTTCATTTCTGGGATCACAGACACACATCCCTTTGGTGCTGAGGTCACACAAACAGACACAGACACACACTTTCAGTGCTGGGGCCACACACACAGCCCTTCATTGTTGCATTTCTGGAGACATGTACATGTGTGCCAAACACACGTGCACACACCCCTTCAGTGCTGCAGTGTTGAGGACACAAACACACACCCCATTAGTGCAGGGACACACAAACCATCACACAGCCACCCCTTTATTGATTGGGCCATAGAGACACAGCCCTTCATTTCTGGGGTCACTGACACACATCCCTTTGGTGCTGAGGTCACACAAACAGACTCAGACACACACCTTCAGTGCTGGAGCCACACACACAGCCCTTCAGTGCTGCATTTTAGGGGACATGTAGACGTGTGCCAAACACACGTGCACGCACCCCTTCAGTGTTGCAGTGATGAGGACACAAACACACACCCCATTAGTGCAGGGACACACAAACCATCACACAACCACCCCTTTTATTGATGGGGCCATAGAGACACACCCCTTCATTGCTGGGGTCACAGACACACATCCCTTTGGTGCTGAGGTCACACAAACAGACACAGACACACACCTTCAGTGCTGGACCCACACACACAGCCCTTCAGTGCTGCATTTCAGGGGACATGTACACGTGTGCCAAACACACGTGCACACACCCCTTCAGTGTTGCAGTGATGAGGAAACAAGCACACACCCCATTAGTGCAGGGACACACGAACCATCACACAGCTTCCCCGTTATTGATGGGGCCATATAGACACACATCTTTATTGCTGGGGTCACAGACACACATCCCTTTTGTGCTGAGGTCACACAAACAGACACAGACACACACCTTCAGTGCTGGAGCCACACACACAGCCCTTCAGTGCTGCATTTCAGAGGATATGTACACGTGTGCCAAACACACGTGCACACACCCCTTCAGTGCTGCAGTGTTTAGGAAACAAGCACACACCCCATTAGTGCAGGGACACGCAAACCATTACACAGCCTCCCCGTTATTGATGGGGTCACAGAGACACCCCTTCATTTCTGGGATCACAGACACACATCCCTTTGGTGCTGAGGTCACACAAACAGAGACAGACACACACCTTCAGTGCTGGGGCCACACACACAGCCCTTCAGCGCTGCATTTCATGAGACATGTACACTTGTGCCAAACACACGTGCACACACCCCTTCAGTGCTGCAGTGTTGAGGACACAAACACCCACCCCATTAGTGCAGGGACACACAAACCATCACACAACCATCCCTTTTATTGATGGGGCCATAGAGACACACCCCTTCATTGCTGGGGTCACAGACACACATCCCTTTGGTGCTGAGGTCACACAAACAGACACAGACACACACCTTCAGTGCTGGGGCCACACACACAGCCCTTCAGTGCTGCATTTCAGGGGACATGTAGACGTGTGCCAAACACACTTGCACACACCCCTTCAGTGTTGCAGTGATGAGGAAACAAGCACACACCCCATTAGTGCAGGGACACGCAAACCATCACACAGCCTCCCCGTAATTGATGGGGCCATAGAGACACACCCCTTCATTGCTGGGGTCACAGACACACATCCCTTTGGTGCTGAGGTCACACACACAGCCCTTCAGTGCTGCATTTCATGGGACATGTACACGTGTGCCAAACACACGTTCACACACCCCTTCTGTGCTGCAGTGTTGAGGAAACAAGCACACACCCTATTAGTGCAGGGACACGCAAACCATCACACATCCACCCCTTTATTGATGGGGTCACAGAGACACCCCTTCATTTCTGGGATCACAGACACACATCCCTTTGGTGCTGAGGTCACACAAACAGACACAGACACACACTTTCAGTGCTGGGGCCACACACACAGCCCTTCAGTGTTGCATTTCTGGAGACATGTACATGTGTGCCAAACACACGTGCACACACCCCTTCAGTGCTGCAGTGTTGAGGACACAAACACACACCCCATTAGTGCAGGGACACACAAACCATCACACAGCCACCCCTTTATTGATTGGGCCATAGAGACACAGCCCTTCATTTCTGGGGTCACTGACACACATCCCTTTGGTGCTGAGGTCACACAAACAGACTCAGACACACACCTTCAGTGCTGGAGCCACACACACAGCCCTTCAGTGCTGCATTTTAGGGGACATGTAGACGTGTGCCAAACACACGTGCACGCACCCCTTCAGTGTTGCAGTGATGAGGACACAAACACACACCCCATTAGTGCAGGGACACACAAACCATCACACAACCACCCCTTTTATTGATGGGGCCATAGAGACACACCCCTTCATTGCTGGGGTCACAGACACACATCCCTTTGGTGCTGAGGTCACACAAACAGACACAGACACACACCTTCAGTGCTGGACCCACACACACAGCCCTTCAGTGCTGCATTTCAGGGGACATGTACACGTGTGCCAAACACACGTGCACACACCCCTTCAGTGTTGCAGTGATGAGGAAACAAGCACACACCCCATTAGTGCAGGGACACGCGAACCATCACACAGCTTCCCCGTTATTGATGGGGCCATATAGACACACATCTTTATTGCTGGGGTCACAGACACACATCCCTTTTGTGCTGAGGTCACACAAACAGACACAGACACACACCTTCAGTGCTGGAGCCACACACACAGCCCTTCAGTGCTGCATTTCAGAGGATATGTACACGTGTGCCAAACACACGTGCACACACCCCTTCAGTGCTGCAGTGTTTAGGAAACAAGCACACACCCCATTAGTGCAGGGACACGCAAACCATTACACAGCCTCCCCGTTATTGATGGGGTCACAGAGACACCCCTTCATTTCTGGGATCACAGACAGACATCCCTTTGGTGCTGAGGTCACACAAATAGACACAGACACGCACTTTCAGTGCTGGGGCCACACACACAGCCCTTCAGTGCTGCATTTCTGTAGACATGTACATGTGTGCCAAACACACGTGCACACACCACTTCAGTGCTGCAGTGTTGAGGACACAAACACACACCCCATTAGTGCAGGGACACACCAACCATCACACAGCCACCCCTTTATTGGTGGGGTCACAGGCACACATCCCTTTATTGGTGGGGTCACAGACACACATCCCTTTATTGGTGGGGTCACAGACACACATCCCTTTATTGGTGGGGTCACAGACACACATCCTTGTAGTGCTGGGGTCACAGACACACTTCCCTTTAGATCTGGGGTCACACAAACCTTCAATGCTGTGCCTACACACATACTCACATGCACGCACACCTACCTTCTTGCTGAATCCCAAAAAGTCTTCTCAGTTGATAATTGCCGGACGTATGATAGTTACTCCACAGATCTCAGAACAGCCTTGAGGAAGGTCAAGAAGAAAGAAAACAATGCAGCTAATAATCATCTGGAAATATCATGGGGATGAGGACACAGTCCATACAGCACACACTGCAGATCTCTTCCTGATCCTACTCTGCTGTTTGTGCTGTGACACAATGCTGTGCAGCCAGTCCTCCTCCCTTTCCGATGTGAGCCGATCCCCAGCGTTCAGTGATGAGCTACTTACCTGGACTGGTCCTCTTCAAGCTGTGACACAAGATGGCTCAGGAATAGAACTTTGTACATTCTGTAACAGTTATGATGTCATGTGAGGTCTATGATGTCATGTTCTCGGTGCTGTCATGTGCTTTGTGATGTCATCATAACGGACACTGCTGTTTTATGTATCAAGTTTACACTTCAGGAAATAAATTACTAAACAAAAAAGTCACAGACTGCAAATATCTCACAGCCCCATGTTATAATTCATGACAGCTATTTAAATGAACCTTTATTTTAATTCATATAACCTACTGCTATATGAAAAAAACCTTGAGACATGAACTGGAATTTAAATTGTCGTGCATGCAGCATGTAAGAGCATGTTCACACATGGCCACTAACCAGAAAAAAACTAAGACAGAAATACAATACACTAACACCCTGCAGTAAATAAATAAATCGCAATAGTGCATGAAAATAATAAAGCGTACTTAGTTAACATAATTTTTGTCTAAATAATGCGAAAGCCATCCTGCCTCGTAACGGTGACCCTTATGGGACATCCTAACCCTAATATTTAAAACGTTACCGTTATTTGTGTATTGTGTTTCTGTCTTTGTCTTCTACTGCTATGTGAGTTACAGGAAAACACTGGACTAAAATCACTGACTGCGGTGGATTCCCCAATAAAATGTACATTTTATTTCCTTAAATAACATTTTCCTATACACACCTTACCTAATAATCGTGACATTTTGTGGAGCGTGCCAAATATTACCCTCCATTTAAAGTCTGCCAGCTGTGTTTTGTTGAACCTATTCACACTTGGTCGCAGACCAATACCACACTACAAGACCAATGCCTAAAACCGTGATTTATACAGCTGACATGTTCCCCCAACAGCCGCGGGTGGAATCGCGATCCACTTGCGGCTGTTAACATGTTAAATGCTGCTGTCTGTAGCGTCGGCGTCCCTGCCTCCTGCTAGACAGGGACGCCGTTCCCCTCACCTCTCCGCTCCGTGCCCGGCAGCTTCCTCCCGCTCTGCTGGCAGCGCGCGCTGCTTCCCGGCCTCTGTGCTTAGGGCACGCGCGCGCGAGCTCTCCCTCTCTTAAAGGGGCCCCGCGCACCGTCCTAAGGAGTCCCCGGCCAATGGCCGGAGGACCTCACCATATATAAGGCACCTCCTCCAAAATGGAGGTGCCCGAGCAATGTTGTTGCAAAGCCTTTCAACTCTGCTTCAGCCCTCAGGTCCCGTTACCAGATACCTGCCAGTTACCTGCCAGATCTCTGCTTGATACCTACCTGATTCCTGTCTATCTGCTTGCATTCCTGCGGTCCGACAGTCTGCCTTCCAACATCTGTCAGTCTGTCTATGGATCTGCCCGCCCGCTCACCTGGGAGCGCTCACCTGCTACCTGCCTGCTAGCCTACCTGGAGGCTCTGCTGTCACTTGCCGTGACCACCTGCCTGTCCAGAGACTCCTTCCCGCTCACCTGGGAGCGCTCACCTGCTACCTGCCTGCTAGCCTACCTGGAGGCTCTGCCGTCACTTGCCGTGACCACCTGCCTGTCCAGAGACTCCTGCCCGCTCACCTGGGAACGCTCACCTGCTACCTGCCTGCTAGCGTATCTGGAGGCTCTGCCGTCACTTGCCGTGACCACCTGCCTGTCCAGAGACTCCTGCCCGCTCACCTGGGAGCGCTCACCTGCTACCTGCCTGCTAGCCTATCTGGAGGCTCTGCCTTCACTTGCCGTGACCACCTGCCTGTCCAGAGACTCCTCCCCGCTCACCTGGGAGCACTCACCTGCTACCTGCCTGCTAGCCTACCTGGAGGCTCTGCCGTCACTTGCCGTGACCACCTGCCTGTCCAGAGACTCTTGCCCGCTCACCTGGGAGCGCTCACCTGCTACCTGCCTGCTAGCCTATCTGGAGGCTCTGCCGTCACTTGCCGTGACCACCTGCCTGTCCAGAGACTCTTGCCCGCTCACCTGGGTGCGTTCACCTGCTACCTGCCTGCTAGCGAACCTGGAGGCTCTGCCGTCACTTGCCGTGACCACCTGCCTGTCCAGAGACTCTTGCCCGCTCACCTGGGAGCGCTCACCTGCTACCTGCCTGCTAGCCTATCTGGAGGCTCTGCCGTCACTTGCCGTGACCACCTGCCTGTCCAGAGACTCTTGCCCGCTCACCTGGGAGCGCTCACCTGCTACCTGCCTGCTAGCCTATCTAGAGACTCTTATCCTGCTGTCACTTGCCGTGACCACCTGCCTGTCTAGAGACTCTTACCCTGCTGCCACTTGCCGTGACCATCCGCCTGTCAAGAGACTGTCCCCGTCACTTGCCGTGACCTCCTGCCCTTCTACCCAGAGACTGTCCCTGTCACTTGCCGTGACTACCTGCCCGCCTTCCCTGGGAGCCACCCGCTTCCTTACAAGGACTGCCCCTTTGTATAGTTGCTCTGAGGTTCCACCTCCCAGACCCGTTACACTGTCAATCTCTGACAGCGGCATTTAACAGCGCCGCGCCGGAAGCGCGTCACTTACCCCGCCCATCTGTGACCCCGTCACGTAATCGCGGGTCACTGATGGGTGGGCATGACAACCCTGGGTCTGCAGCAGACCCCAGTGATTGTCATGTACTGACTCTATGAGCGCCATCTAGTGGTCGGCGCTCATAGCACAGGAGCATTTCTGCTACATAGAGCTGATCTGCTCATCCCCTGTATGTAGCAGAGGTGATTGGACAGTTGCTGCTTCTAGCCTCCTAATGAGACTATAGAAGCAAGCAAAAAGTGTAAAAAAAAAAAATGTTTTTAAAAATATAAAAAAAAATTAAAAATATATAAAAGTTTAAATCACCCCCCTTTCGCCCCATTCAGAATAAAATTCTAAAAATACCACCCAGATACACATATTTGCTATTGCCGTGCTCAGAATCGCCCGATCTATCAATATAAAAAAATAATTAATCCAATCGGTAAACGGCGTAACGAGAAAAAAATTCTAAACGCCAGAATTACGTTTTTTGGTCGCCGCAACATTGCAATAAAATGCAATAACTGGCGATCAAAACATCGGATCTACCCCAAAATGGTATCAATAAAAACTTCAGCTCGGTGTGCAAAAAATAAACCCGGCCCCAGATCCCGAAAAATGGAGACGCTACGAGTCTTGTAAAATGGTTCCATTTTATTTTTTAATTATGGAACTTTGCAAAGCACTTCATTAGTTTCTTTGGCGTCATATCCATAAAATGATGATATTAAAGTGGCCTCCAGACCCTGCTTTTCCCCAGTGCAGGAGCGTTGCTGGGGTCCTAAGAGATCAGGGACCCCAGCCCCAAAGTACATGTTTCCCCCTATAACTTCCCTGTCACTTAAAAGAGGATTTATACATATATAATTACAGTACACCACTGTTACTAATCTAAAATACACTATACAAAGACCAATATTCCCAAAATTACTACTATACAAGGCCAAAATGATCCTGCTACACAATGTCCTCTACCATCACCACCACACAGCGAGTCCATATATGAAAGAAAACCCCGCAGGGTAAAAGACCATCAAAGGAGTCCAGGGAGTATAAAATCTATCATATCTATTCAGCTATAGAAGAATAGGATGATGGGGGAAGGGACACAACACATATGTGATTGTTAGACATGTAAGCGAAAAAAGGCCAGGCACGCAAGGAAGGAGCCATTCCAGGTATAATGGCTGTCTATAGTATCATCATGGGTGTACTAAAATATCCCAAAATAGACACCGCATATATTCCACTGGGGGCAACAGTCATCATATGCAGGTGCATCTCACTAAATTAGAATATCATCAAAAAATTAATTTATTTGAGTTCTTCAATACAAAAAGTGAAACTCCTATATTATATAGAGTCATTACAGAGAGATCTATTTCAAGTGTTTATTTCTGTTAATGTTGACGATTATGGCTTACAGCCAATGAAAACACTAAAGTCAATATCTCAGTAAATTAGAATAATTAACAAAAAGCACCTGCAACGGCTTCCTAAGTTTTTAAAAATGTCCCATAGTCTGTTTCAGTAGGCTCCACAATCATGGAGAAGACTGCTGACTTTACAAATGCCAAGAAGGCAGTCATTGACACCATCCACAAGGTCCCAGAGTTCCAATTTTCCTTTGGAAATCAAGGTCCCAGAGTCTGGAGGAAGAGTGGAGAGGCCACACTCCAAGCTGCTGGAGGTCTAGTGTGAAGTTTCCACAATCAGTGATGGTTTGGGGGGCCATGTCATCTGCTGGTGGAGGTCCACTGTGTTTTATCAAGACCAAAGTCAGCGCATCCGTCTACCAGGACATTTTACAGCACTTCATGCTTCCCTCTGCCGACAAGCTTTGGAGATGGAAATGTCATTCTCCAGCAGGACTTGGCCCCTGTCCACACTGCCAAAAGTACCAATACCTGGTTTAAAGACAACAGCATCACTCTGCTTAATTGGCCAGCAAACTCACCTGAACTTAACCCCATAGAGAATCTATGGGGTATTGTCAAGAGGAAGATGAGACACCAGACCCAACAATGCTGTCGAGCTGAAGGCTGCTATCAAAGCCACCTGGGCTTCCATAACACCTCAGCAGTGCCACAGGCTGATCGCCTCCATGCCACGCCGCACTATGCAGTAATTGATGCAAAAGGAGCCCCGATCAAGTATTGAGGGCATTTACTGAACATACATTTCAGTAGGCCAACATTTCGGATTTTAAAAACATTTTTCAAGCTGATGTTATGAAGTATTTTAATTTACTGAGATAATGACTTTTGTGATTTCATTGGCTGTAAGCCATAATCAGTGGCGTACCGCAAATGGTGGCAGGCCACACCACTGCTATGGGGCCCGTGAGCCTCGGGGGAGCGAGGAGGATAGGTGAGTATTGGGGGGGTGGGAGGTTGCGGCGGCGGAGGAGTGGGCACATGCAGTAGCGGCTGCTGTAGCTACCATGTGTGCCTGCTGCTAAAGGGACATGAATATTCCCTCTTCTCCACTTCCATGGGCGTGGAGAAGAGGGAATATTCATTCTCTTTAGTAGCGGGCACGGAGGAGCGCTGAGCCATGGCTTCTGCTTACAGTGCCCGCTACCAAAGAGAATGCATATTCACGCTTGTCAACGCTCATAGTCCCGGCGTGGAGAGGAGTGAATATGCTGGCAGCAGCAGCAGCTCACCTCAGCAACTGAGAGCGCGCGCTGCTCAGATACCAACATGAGCTGCTGGCAGACAGAACACAGCAGCTCTGGAGCAGAGGTGAGGAAGGAAGGTGAGTATAAGTGTTTATTTTTTGTGTGTGCAGTGATGGGGCCACACATACCAGGATTGGGGGGTGAGGAGGCCATACATACCAGGATTGGGGGGTGAGGAGGCCATACATACCAAGATTGGGGGATGAGGGGGCTATGCATACCAGTACTGGGGGATGAGGGGGCCACACATACCATTCCTGACCCCATTTCTGGCGATCGGATATTTCCCTGGATCTCGTGTATCATGCTGCATATTGCTGTATATAACATAGGTTTACGTCATGTGAACAATGGCCAAATAGCTGTTGGCTGAGAACTCGTCCTGTATGATAAAATCTGCGATGGAGGTTCCTAATACGGCTTCCAACGAAGATGTGACATCATCTAAATGTGTATAAGAACTAGGGAGTGATAAAGGAGACAATGGCTGGTAGGTAATAAGTCATTACCTGTCTGCCAATATCTTCTTCTGGAAGACTTCAAGATATCATGTATTACATATTACATATTATTCTGAAAGAGCACCATGTAATACCACATGTGTCCTGGAGAGGCCGCTACGTCCAGCAAAACACAGCTGATTGCTGAGGGTGTCACTGCCGGACCCCCGACTATCAACTGATCGCCTGCAAGTCCTCATTTGGGGACAGGAGTTGTTCACACTTGGCATATTTTGTGATTCATGAGGGGAGGACAGTAGCCGGATATAGACTTTTTCTATAAAGTCAGATTAAAGGGGTTTTCAGGAATGTTTTTATGTAATATATAGGAGGTTCCCAGTGGTAGAGAAAACACACCGAGCTTTACTTTCTCCTGCTGCTCCAGCTCTGGATCTTCAGCGCTGCCTGTACTCTATTGTGACTGGCTGCAGGGGTGATGGCTCAACTTCAGCACACATCATTGCTGCAGCCAATCACTGAGCTTAGAAGCTCTGTCAGCGTGGCCCACTGAGCCAAGTGATTGGCTGCTGAGCTGCAGTCATGATGTCACCCTTGAAGCCAGTGACTAAAGATCAGCGGCAGCGGTGAAGTGCTGGAGCTGGAGCAGGAGGTAGTAAAGCTTCATCTGTTCTACGTAAGTGACGATTTATAGGATTTATATTTAAGTGATGAAAAAAAATTCTGAAATTTGTAAAAAAAATAATAAAAATAATTTGCTTCTGTCGCCACTTTCCGAGATCTGAAAGCCGCGGCGTTTTCATGTTTCGGGAATGGGGCTGCGTGAGGGCGAGTGTTTTTTGCACCACAAACTGATGGTTATATTGATATCATTTTGGGGTATATACAATGTTTTGATTGTCTGTTATTATTTATTTTTTTCTTGTTGCAACGACTGAAAATCTGTAATTCTGGCATTTTATGTAATGTTCTAGTTACGCCGTTTACTAAATGGATTAATTTATTTTATATTTTGATGGATCTGACTTTTACAAACGCAGCGATACCAAATATGTGTATTGTTTAAATGTTTTATATTTCTTAATTTTTATTGGGGGAAAACTGGGATGATTTGAACTTTTATACTTTTTTCATTTTTTTTTACTTTTCACTGTATTTGTTCGTCTCTTTAGGGGGCTTGAACCTGCGATCATCTGATTGCTTGTGCTATATACAGCAGTGCTATGTATAGCAGAGATCACGGTCTCCTATGAACACTAGCAACAGGCTGGCTGTCACAGGAATCCAGTGATGACAGACACAGGGATCTTCAGAGATCAAGTCACGGGTGCGCCAATGAAGAGATGGAATGGTGCGCCCCCTGCTGGCGCACATTAAATGCCGCTGTCACACACTGATAGCAAGATTTAATAGGCTAACTGTCGTGGGCAGAGCTCCGCTCAACCTGCGACTGTTAGAGGCATATGATTGCTGAATAACACAGCCATCATCTGCCGAGAAAGATGCAGACTCGGCGTGTGAGCCTGCAAGAAATGCGGGGAGCAGAATTATGACGGATATAGTCCTTCATAAGTTAAGATGCATTTCTTAGTTAAAGAGTGACCGTCATTAACTGTATTTTCTAGACTATATGACGCACTTTTTAACAACAAAAAATCTTGCTCAGTATTGTGTGCGTCCTATAGACCAGAAGCAGCGTCCTATCAAGTATGCTTATCATGTGTCTGGCACCTGCCGGAGCAGATTTCAGCTGATCGTGGGGGTGCCAGGTGTCAGACCCTCCGATCTCATACTGATCAGCTATCTTACAGATAGGTCATCAATTCTTAAGTCCCAAATAACCCTTTAAGGGGACTGGGAATGAAATCACCACCAAGGCACCAACAGAATAATAAATATGTCCTTGTATAAACTGTTGGTTCATTATAAGCTCATTGTCTACACAATGCAGAAATGAATGATTTATACAGGGGCATCTTTATAAACTCATTACACAGTGGTATTTCACAATGCTGGTGGTTTAGGGGCCTGAAATGAAGTGATGGGTTACATTTAATACATACATGAACATTCACACACATACACACTCACCTCAACACACATATACATACACACACACAGACACAAATACACACTCACCTCAACACACACACACATACATGAACATTCACACATATACACACTCACCTCAACACACACATACACACAAACTCACACACATACACACACACACACATACACACACACTCACACATACACACACACTCACATACACACACACACACACACACATACACACACACACACATACATACATACACACACACACACACATACACACACTCATTAAAAAAATAATCTTCATGGGAGGGCTTCTTAAATTCTGAGGAGCAAGAAGTGATTGTTTCCTCGCAGTCCGCTGTTCCTTTTTTGATCACCTCTTAGATTTGTAAGTGGACCCACTAGTCTAGTGTCCATAGAGCACCATACAAGTTTTCTGCTGGGGATTTGTTTTCAGGGCCATGTTCACACATGTCCATGTTGCCGGACACTGCTGTTTCTGTGGCATGTGCATGGATTTATACACTCGCTATTCTCATCAATCTGACTGTGACATAGAAGCTTTCATGAAGCCCGCACCTACTAATTCTCTGCTTTCTCTTTTAAGGTCTCTTAGAATAGTTCACATAGAAGACGTTGGTTGTTGGACCCCAGGAAGCACATTTTCTGTATTTCTGATTGGAAGGTAACAATGATTGTTCTCCGTTCTGTTCATAGATTATCTGATCTGTTGTTTTTTTGTACAATTTAACTCCTATTGTTCATTTCGCATCGACTCAACTCTGTATCTGCTGTAGGATACTTCTAATATTTGTTACTTTCTGTTACCCATATTGGAATGGTTTATATTAAATACTTCATTTCTGTGAATTGAGCCTTTTACTCAGTAAATGAATGATTTGTGAATTCCTCATTCCTGACGTCATTTCACGCTTCTGTACATACAGTGCCTTTCAGAAATGACAGCGTGTTGCTGTACTCGATGCCCATGGACCATATGATGGAAATACACTGAGCACAAGCCGTAGCAATAAACTTGTGGCTGCTTCCTTTTGCTGAACTTTCGCTAACAATTATTTGATATTGATTTATTGCCTTTAATGAGAGCTACCTATTGACAATTAAAAAAATTAGTGGGTACGGAAAGTATTCAGACCCCTTTAAATGTTTTACTCTGTTTCATTGCAGCCATTTGGTAAATTCTAAAAAGTTCATTTTTTTCTCATTAAAGTCCACTCTGCACCCCATCTTGACTGAAAAAAAACAGAAATGTAGAAATTTTTGCAAATTTATTAAAAAAGAAAAACTGAAATATCACATGGTCATAAGTATTCAGACCCTTTGCTCAGTATTGAGTAGAAGCACCCTTTTGAGCTAGTACAGCCGTGAGTCTTCTTGGGAATGATGCAACAAGTTTTTCACAGCTGGATTTGGGGATCCTCTGCCATTCTTCCTTGCAGATCCTCTCCAATTCCGTCAGGTTGGATGGTGAACGTTGGTGGACAGCCATTTTCAGGTCTCTCCAGAGATGCTCAATTGGGTTTAGGTCAGGGCTCTGGCTGGGCCAGTCAAGAATGGTCACAGAGTTGTTCTGAAGCCACTCCTTTGTTATTTTAGCTGTGTGCTTAGGGTCATTGTCTTGTTGGACGGTGAACCTTCGGCCAAGCCTGAGGTCCAGAGCACTCTGGAAGAGGTTTTCATCCAGGATATCTCTGTACTTGACTGCATTCATGTTTCCTTCAATTGCAACCAGTTGTCCTGTCCCTGCAGCTGAAAAACACACCCATAGCATGATGCTGCCTCCATCATGTTTCACTGTTGGGATTGTATTGGGCAGGTGATGAGCAGTGCCTGGTTTTCTCCACACATACCGCTTAGAATTATCATCAAAAAATTCTATCTTCTTCTCATCAGACCAGAGAATCTTATTTCTCATAGTCTGGGAGTCCTTCATGTGTTTTTGAGCAAACTCTATGCGGGCTTTCATATGTCTTGCACTGAGGAAAGACTTCCATTGGGCCACTCTGCCATAAAGGCCCAACTGGTGGAGGGCTGCAGTGATAGTTGACTTTGTGGAACTTTCTCCTATCTCCCTACTACATCTCTGGAGCTCAGCCACAGTGATTTTGGGGTTCTTCTTTACCTCTCTCACCAAGGCTATTCTCCCACAATTGCTCAGTTTGGCTGGACAGTCTAGGAAGACTTCTAGTGGTCCCAAACTTCTACCATTTAAGGATTATGGAGGCCACTGTGCTCTTAGGAACCTTGAGTAATGCATAAACTCTTTTGTAACCTTGGCCAGATCTGTGCCTTGCCACAATTCTGTCTCTGAGCTCCTTGGGCAGTTCCTTTGAGCTCATGATTCTCATTTGGTCTGACATGCACTGTGAGCTTTGAGATCTTATATAGACAGGTGTGTGCCTTTCCAAATCAAGTCCTATCAGTTTAATTAAACACAGCTGGACTCCAATGAAGGAGTAGAACCATCTCAAGGAGGATCACAAGGAAATGGACAGCATGTGACTTAAATATGAGTGTCTGAGCAAAGGGTCTGAATACTTATGACCATGTGATATTTCAGTTTTTGTTTTTTTAATAAATTTGCAAAAAATTTCTACATTTCTGTTTTAATCACACGCTGATGACCTATCTTATGAAAAGAGTCAAGTCCCAGACAACCGTCTTTTACTCTTTACTGCCATCTTCCCCATATTTAGGGTGGATAGTGTAGGGCGCCCATTGTTCATACCCAGAATCTATGCCTGTTCCATGTGCAGGAGGTGTGAGTTGTATATATTACACAAAGGCCAACATTGGAGATGAACTCCAATCCTGACCGTTTTAACCCTTGTGATCAATAGTGACTTTATTAGTCAATAAAGACTCATTCAGACGTCCGTGGTAATCAGTCCATGCACGGACTTTCCGGACCCTAACGTGACTGCTTTATATATTTCTATGAAGCTGTAGACACTCCTGACCCGAGGGCATGTCATTCTGTACGGGGAGTTGGGGAGGAGCGTCAATGTTACTTTGTAACCGCACAGATTTATGTGTCATTTATGTCCATTTTATAGTATTGGGGTAATTCACCTGGGGGATCTAATAAATTCCAAATCATCAAATATTCTGAATTATTACATGTCCGTCATAAAGTATACAAACCTCCCTTGGATTGGTATAGAGAGCCCAAAAACAAGCTGCTAATTCAAAATGTTATCAGGGTAATTTCCTAATTTTCTGCTCAGTTTCTTGCTTCTGATCTTGTAAAATTCCCCATTCCATTGCTGATCTGTGCCAGATTATCTGGTTCATTAACCCTCAACTGGTGAGGTGGGGTTTTTGTCACGCAACAGGTGAGGTGGGGTTTCCTATACCCCAGTGTTTAGAAATCTCTTATTTTTACAGAAAATGCGAAGATCACGTTTGTTTTAATCGTTTTCTTATTGGCGATTGATTGCATATGAGTGGAACAAATTTTTGACACCCACAAATGGATGGAAGCTAGTGAGACACGTATCCTCATACCAGCATTTTTCAATGAATGGCAGCCGAACAAAAATTCCCTGGGGTGTGGCAACCCCCACCTCACCAGTTGAGGGTTAAAGGGATTTTCCTTTAACCCGTTGGTGCAGCTGTTTTTTTTGTAACTGTGCACTAGTCACCTTCCTTGGGTCCAGCACAGGGTCTCTGCCACTGCTCCCAGTGTCTGTTACTGTCCTTTGGCCTCACGTCGACAGCGCTGCAACCAATAACTGAGATCAGCAGCTTTGCCCGAGTTAACGGCACTACTTGCTCAGAGTCACTGAACTCACTGACTGGCTGCAGCGCTGTCAATGTGACAAATAGCTGACACTCTGCATTAGACCCAGAGAGGGTGAGTAAAGTATTGCTTTAAAAAAGAAAAGAAAATTGTATTAAAAAAACTGTAGTGTAATTCTTTAGCATCTTCTATAAGTGCAGCATAAATGACTGTAATGCTATGTCCGTAAAGGACAGAGGCCCAATCTAATCTATACACACCAGCACACACACAACACAAGGGAGTTTACAAAAATATTCTAATTGCACATTACGGAATAAACTACTTTACATACGTACTTTGTACTGATATAGTCACAATTAGGGTAATATTGCTTGACAACATATTTTAAAATATCTTAAAACAAAACTCAATTTCTGCATATAAATTACAGCCAAAATATGCAACACAAAATAAAAAAATAGATCATGATTTTATTATACTCGTCACAAAAATAAGCAATGATGGCATCAATAAATAAACCATAAATAATATATATAAAAAAAACACACAAAACCCTTTGCAATCAAGGAGAACTCCCAAAAGACCTGCGGCACCACCGTTGGGGTTTGTTCACACACAGCGCTTGTGCAGAATTGTTTTTTTAAATCTTTGCACCATAAATAGCCACAAAATCTCATTCACATGTTGCATATTTGTTTATTGCCCCACGGTGCGTTCTCAATTCAGGAAGAAGCATGCACCTTTTCATGAACCGTGAGCATCTGTCTGACTCCAGCACACCTCCTCATCAAGACCAATGTGAACAGCGCCGCTCTTGATCACTCTGGCCCCATCTCTTTTAGGATCATGTTGAGACTGGACAAAAGTAAGAGCGGCTATATTTTTTGCCCTCATTCATTTCGAGGATTAGTGTCCCTTTAAGAGGCTTTCCCTTTCATTGTTTTTGGGAGTTCTACTTTTAAAAGGGTTGTCCTGGATTAGAAAATGAAAACTCTATTCCCCACCTTCCCCCGCAGACACGGCCCCATGTCTGTTACTGCGGCTCAGCCCCTACATCGCTGGGCTCCCACCCCAGGCACAGATCATGGGAAGAAGACGCTGCTTCTGACCATCACGGACCTCACTTATAAGCTGCATCTTCAGGAGATTTTGGAATCTGCAGTTGGGAGGGACGGTCATTTTATGATGATCTTCCTATTACATCTAGTAGCTTTGTTCTTGTATTGTAGCACTACAAGCGCTTGTAAACTCGTCTAGAAAACCAATATGATATTGGTCACAATGAGCAGACAAGTCAAGAAGTGAGAACGATTATTCTGGTAAGATTATCCATGCAATTTACAAAAAAAACTAATAGCAGCTTCAATGAGCATTCAAGATGGCAGCCGTTCACTATGCAGCAGGCAGACACGTAAAGGATGGCGGGGGGATACTACACAACATTGACTCTTACCATATTAGTACTAGCCCAGTAATGTGACGCTGAGACCCCACATGTAACTACCCTGCAGCACGAATATAAAAGGATCAGTACGTTTTCTGAAAACCAGTGTGGGAAGCACTTAGAGAGACCCCTATGGCTCTTAGCCCCCAGATAACATGCAAGGATTCAAGTACGCGGGACCCCGCTAATCCGCTGATGGGCAGGATATCTGCAACGTACAGAGCTGGAATTCCTACAGAAATACAAAAGTGACCAGTAAATTCTGGACTATAAATTCTTATTATCTGCTTTTATTTTCGCTTTTCAAAAGTGGTATCTTATTTTTCCACCCCAATGTATTCTCAAAAAAGTGATGGGAAATGCAATGTGTAGGGCCATCCTATAGGGACCACAGCTGATTTTTCAATTTCTTTGGGGTTACTGCTCTACCTCACTTATATAAGTCAATAAGAAAGTCTCTCCCCACTATATTATGGAGACCTACATAAAAGTGCCAAAGCTTTTTGTTTTTTTTCTTTATTTCCTCCAATATTGTATTCATACAGGAATGCTTCCATTAAAGTTTGCAGCATACTGTACTTTTTGGCATCTGTTTGAAGGATGGACCTATTTTGAAGTTCTGAAAAGTCTAATAGATCTGTACCGATACCGATTAATAATTAAAGGGGTTGTCCCGGACTTTAACATTGATGGCCTTTCTTTAAAGAGGTGGTCCACTACATTGTATAATGACCCCATCGATTTACACATGTTAACTAAATAAATGTTTTTGTAAATACCTCCTGCTTCCATATGTACCTGTGGGTGGCGCTATTGCTGACTGCTCAGTCTGCATCACGTGACCCCGGCTGCAGGTATTTAAAAGGTGTAATTTGATGGGGGCATTATACAATGTAGTGACCACCTCTTTAAGATAAGTCATCAATGTTTGATCAATTGGGGTGCTCATTAGCGGAGCTGCACTGCAGAGCTCTGTCGAGGGAATAGTGGCTGCGGCTGCGTACTACACATCTGCCCCCTAATGATTTGAATGGGGGGCCGATATGTAGTACTCCGTCAACAGAGCTCGGCACCTGAGCATTTCTGGCCACCGTTGACACAGGAACAGCTACAGCACGCACTATCAATCGGACATTGATGATCAAGTATAGGCCTTCAATAAAGTCTTGGACAGCCCCTTTAAAGTCTCCAAATGAGATTCTGAAGTTTTGTTTCATTGGCAGTCTATGTGGAAACAGTATAAAGTTACAGAAGATCGGACCGATGGTATACCATAGCACAAAACATTAGTCTTTAAGGGATTATTCAGCCATAGACATTGGGTCATGGTTTTAATCATGTGACGAAAATCACATTGTTTTACTGTAAATTGCTGTGGTCACAGGCCAAACAATTTATGCTTGCGTCATTTTTTTCGAACTATTCTCGGCCAGGTGGCAAGAACCTTACATGTGATAGTCATGCCTAACATAACTAGGAGGTAGGGAATTAATACCCAATGTCAGATCCTGGATGACCACCATTAGTCTACCAGCAACTTACACAGAAGCAAAGCACATTCAGATCTTTCACACAGTGGACCTAAACCCGAAAACGATGTAAGTGTCCATATTTCTGTAGCACCCTGAGGGCTCGGCTGCTACAGGGGTATTGCACCTCGACCCAGAGGTGTGGTATTCCACTCCCGGGTAAGGATGGAGTGTGGGACTGAGCTCAGTAGGCTGCATGCACTACATACATCCCATTTCCGGGGGACAGAACTACGGTACTCCCACCAAGTAAATGTGCAGGTACGACAGCGTCTGTCCCTGGCTGGAGTGGGAAGGGGGGTGGAACATCCCAGTAGTGTAGGGGCAGATAGGGGGAGTACTCTGGGTAAAGCTAGGAGCCCATTGGGTGCTGGTCACCTGGGCTCACACATAGAGGGAGTATATAAGGTGGGCACCATCTTAGGACAGGGTCAGTCAGTTCAGAGAAGCAGAGCAGAGGAGCTCAGCCAGGAGGGCTGACAGGGAGCTGTGGCTCCGGCTGGGCCCAGCTCCAGGGCCAAGCCTGTAGAGAGAGAGAGGAGGAAGAAGAAAGGCCCAGAGACGCAGAAAAGAGGGAACCCTAAGATCCCAGAATTAAACCAAAAAGGGTGAAGGGTTGGCAGAAGAGGGCACCGGATCCCAAGCTGGCGGAGGCAAAAGTAACCCTTAACCAGGAACCGGAGGTCGTGGGCAAGCTTTGCCACGGCCCTCACCACATCCACCAGGAAGGTACACCAGGAGTAGGGTCAGGAAAGCCGGAGAAGGTTTTACAATAGAAGGCCCAAGGGAACCGGACAAAGGTGGATCCCTGGTGGGGACGGCCAGGAGAAAGAGAGAGAGAGAGGGAAGCTCAGGACCACGCTCCGGAACTGCCTGGGGGTTAGCCGAGTCCAGCACCTGGTGGATGCAGCACGGCTCGGGTGGTCACTCAAGGCCAGAGTGACTGAAAGAACACCTGTGAGTAAAAACCCTGAAACTGCATCTCACGTCTCTGACTCTCCTTTCTGCACTGTCACTATCCCCATCATCCGCATCTGCTGCCCTGAGGCCATACCCCTCCCGTTGGGGGTTATACCACCACGCTGCACATCCTTATACACCTGGCCTCAGTGGA
This sequence comes from Phyllobates terribilis, assembly GCF_046119375.1. Lineage (NCBI taxonomy): Eukaryota > Metazoa > Chordata > Amphibia > Anura > Dendrobatidae > Phyllobates > Phyllobates terribilis. The sequence continues at coordinate 4,458,497 of NW_027362876.1, read as the reverse complement.
CTGTTCTGCAGCGGCGGCTTCAAAGCCGCACTCAACGGGTGGCGTAGTCGATCAAGTTAACATCTACTGCCATAGACTGCCACTTAGTTTGACACCCTGGGCACGGACCGGGTCACCGCCACAAGGACTACTACCCCTATCCAGATCTGGCTCCGGGTATCCCCTGAACATGGCCCAGGGGGCGCGTCAACTTTGGCGTAGTCGGCAGGATTATGTGCCCGCCACCACCGGGTACTGCGTGCCTGAAGAAAAGTTTATATGTACCGTAAGAAGAAGTCTCCCGCCAATTCCGGAGGGTCCCCGCCATCGGACGCCATCACGGGTCGTTTCCCGCCGGTTGCCTGCCATCTGCAGCTTTTTCCCGCCATCCACGGAGTTTCCCGCCACTGGGAGACGATTCCCGCCAACTGAGAAGATTTCCCGCCCTGGCAGAGCGGACGCCATTGTGGGCGTGCCAGAGGGTGGCAGGGGGCCACCTCCCATCGTGGGCCAGGTCCAAGAATGGCGCCAAAAGCGAAGACCGCCCCCACCAGCAGAGACTGCAATGATTGAGATGTCCATCAGCGTGAGGGGACTGCCCCTGGAATTGACAATCACTAAGTTGCCCCGGGACCACCCTCAATGGGGGCGGATCAAGAACAAAAGAGAGAGGATGGGTGCAGCCTGGAGGAGTCTGGAGAGATCGCACCCGGAGATGGAGGGAGAGTCAGGCAGCACCGACCCTGTGGTCAGGAGCCTGTTGCAAGCCACCACCCCACTAGGCCTGGTGGAGATCCTGGCACAGCTCCCCCGAGACCGGGAGCGTGCACAGACCGCGCTGGAGGGCCTCGCACGGAGGATGGCCCAGGTGCAGCGAGAAACGCTGACGGAGTGGAGTAGGGAGATGGCCCAGCAGGCTGGAACCCGCCAGCGGAGCACGCCACCCGAGACGAGGAGTCTGACCGCCTCTGAGGATGGTGCAGGAGGAATGAAGGCCGGAGACGACGCCGTGGAAGGAGCTGAAGAGACGGAGGCAGGTAAAGGGGACGTCACTACCCCAAGCCTAGAAACCGTGAGCCTGCCCCAGCTCCCCGTCGCAGAGCCCGAAATTCCCCCTACCGTGCCCGTCGCTGCACCGCCACCGCTCCAAACTAGGCCTCAAGCGGCAGGAGCCGCGGCCACGCCCCCTGTGACGTCACGTGCCTCAACCCTGAGCGCGGCCAAGCAGGAGACGCCACCGGCCTGGTCGCAGGGCCGAGTGCCCCCGGGCGCCGCAGTTCCAACAGCGCCCTCTACCTCCATTGAGCAACCGGCCTGGTCGCAAGGTCGAGTACCCCCGGGCGCCGCCGTCTCCACAGTGCCCTTTACCTTCAGGGTGCCCCAAGCCTGGTCGCAAGGCCGGGAGAACCCGGGCGCTGCTGCCACCACCGCGCCCTCAACCTCCACAGTGCCGCACCTGGGTGAAGATTTGTTCGCTCAGCACACTTGCCCGGATGGGCAGCCCTTTGAGTGGCCACCGGAATACATCCATCCCCGATTCCGGAGGGAAAGGCCCCTGTGTGAGCCCCTGATCCCGGCTCCGGCGCCTGTCAAGATCGTCCCGCTCCCGTTGGAGGAAGCCCAATTCGAATGGGACCCCACCGGAGAAAACCTCATTGGGTTCACCCACGAGACCCGGGCGGCCGCAGCCCAGCGAGCAGAGTGCTGCCGGCAACAGCTGGAGGTTTTCGACCGGGAACGGCGAGAGAGGCGGGTCCGCGAGGAACGGCTGCAAGTCCAGAGTGCGGAGCAGAAAAGCCGGACCCGACGGAACCCCCGTGCAGCCCACGGTCCCCGTGCCACCGGGACTGTAATCAAATTCCAACTGCAGCACGGTTGGGGCTTCATCCGGGATCACCGCACCCCCGGCGACGTCTTCGTGACCCGCAGGGATGTCGAGTCCCACCTGCCGGAGGGACACAGAGGACGTGATCTTTACCTGGGTGATGAGGTCACCTTCACCCGGCATCAATGTGCCAAAGGTCCATATGCTCTCCATGTGCACAGATTAACTGAGGAAGAGCTGCGGTTTGAGGAAGGTCAAGAGGACCCGGACGGGTCTGAAGATTACCCTCAAGAAGGAGCAGGAGGATGCCGTTATTAAAGTACGGTACAGTGGAGCTGTAAATAGTTACCCGTAGGGTACAGGAACTGTTACCAGTAAAGTATAGTCCCCGTTGGGACCAGCAAACTGTTACCCGTGTGTCCCTATCCCTTAACAGGCTGAGGACTGTGAACAGCCATTCCCTATTCCCACTGGCCGAGGACTGAGAGCGGCCATACCTTTGTAAATAGTTGCGCTTCCTAAGGCGCCCCCTACCGGTTTTATAAAGGAACTGTTTTTCTTCCAGTGATTGTTGCACTTTTACCTGGTCACAAGTGCACAGTGGCCAGAAGCTCAATAACATTTATATGAAAGAGTTTTATATGAAAAAGTTTATCTTGCTAAAATCTGATAATGTTTATAATGTTTTATATGTTCGTGGATGTTTTGAAAAAGTTTGTATGTTTTTGGTATGTTTTATTCTTTTACAGCCCGAGGACGTGCTGTGATTTGCCAGGGGGGAATGTAGCACCCTGAGGGCTCGGCTGCTACAGGGGTATTGCACCTCGACCCAGAGGTGTGGTATTCCACTCCCGGGTAAGGATGGAGTGTGGGACTGAGCTCAGTAGGCTGCATGCACTACATACATCCCATTTCCGGGGGACAGAACTACGGTACTCCCACCAAGTAAATGTGCAGGTACGACAGCGTCTGTCCCTGGCTGGAGTGGGAAGGGGGGTGGAACATCCCAGTAGTGTAGGGGCAGATAGGGGGAGTACTCTGGGTAAAGCTAGGAGCCCATTGGGTGCTGGTCACCTGGGCTCACACATAGAGGGAGTATATAAGGTGGGCACCATCTTAGGACAGGGTCAGTCAGTTCAGAGAAGCAGAGCAGAGGAGCTCAGCCAGGAGGGCTGACAGGGAGCTGTGGCTCCGGCTGGGCCCAGCTCCAGGGCCAAGCCTGTAGAGAGAGAGAGGAGGAAGAAGAAAGGCCCAGAGACGCAGAAAAGAGGGAACCCTAAGATCCCAGAATTAAACCAAAAAGGGTGAAGGGTTGGCAGAAGAGGGCACCGGATCCCAAGCTGGCGGAGGCAAAAGTAAGCCTTAACCAGGAACCGGAGGTCGTGGGCAAGCTTTGCCACGGCCCTCACCACATCCACCAGGAAGGTACACCAGGAGTAGGGTCAGGAAAGCCGGAGAAGGTTTTACAATAGAAGGCCCAAGGGAACCGGACAAAGGTGGATCCCTGGTGGGGACGGCCAGGAGAAAGAGAGAGAGAGGGAAGCTCAGGACCACGCTCCGGAACTGCCTGGGGGTTAGCCGAGTCCAGCACCTGGTGGATGCAGCACGGCTCGGGTGGTCACTCAAGGCCAGAGTGACTGAAAGAACACCTGTGAGTAAAAACCCTGAAACTGCATCTCACGTCTCTGACTCTCCTTTCTGCACTGTCACTATCCCCATCATCCGCATCTGCTGCCCTGAGGCCATACCCCTCCCGTTGGGGGTTATACCACCACGCTGCACATCCTTATACACCTGGCCTCAGTGGACTGTTCTGCAGCGGCGGCTTCAAAGCCGCACTCAACGGGTGGCGTAGTCGATCAAGTTAACATCTACTGCCATAGACTGCCACTTAGTTTGACACCCTGGGCACGGACCGGGTCACCGCCACAAGGACTACTACCCCTATCCAGATCCGGCTCCGGGTATCCCCTGAACATGGCCCAGGGGGCGCGTCATTTCCAGTACAGGGCACCTTTGTCAATGACAAACCTTAAATATACAAATATATTGGGACAGGATTCATGCTCCACGGACATGTGGTTTGAAATCATGAAAGGAAACAAAATGCATTATAAGGTTGGCTCTTAAAAAAAGATAACTGTTTATGAATATTCCCGGAGGCTGCAGACAATTCTCATGATATATGTTCTTAAGACGTGCTAGCTCATGGTACACACATGAAGGGCTAGCTCACAATGCTGTATATTCTCCCATGCCAGAGAATTGGGCCGATTATGCTAATGACACTCTGCTTTAACTCTGAGTGTGATCCAATTTTCTCGCATGGAAGAATTGCAGCACAGGTGTGGAGAAGATGGAGGACTTAATTTTTCCATCTTCTCCATTGTCTCTGTGCACGTACATCAGACTGCACTCGGATAACATAGTATATTATTGGTCCGAGTGCTATCCGATAAAACATCACATAGCACTAGCACTCGGCCGTGTTACGTGGCAATGTGAGCGAGTCCTAATGAGTCCCTCAGTGGCTGATCTATGGCTGGTGACTTCAGATCAGTGAAAATATGTGGTGGCAAGTTGGGCCTCATTACTCGGACAGCACACTGACACATCCTATCCTTACACTATTCACATGTTCGTTCTGTTATTTTGCTGACTGATGCTCTGTATATAAACAGAGACATCCCCTACATTGACCTTATTTGCGGACATCCAAGTTGCATCCTACTGCTATTCTTCATTTTCACTGACTGGGTACTTGAAGAAGCTTGGGAAACCTCTGTCACGTTGTTTTTGCATATGGCAAAACCATTGATAAAAACGGACATGTGGACTAAATATGCCCGAAAATTGGATCTAACACACTTGCAAAATTGGTCTGTTTTGTACAGGCAAACAAAAAAAAAAACAGCTTTTGCCTGGATTCACACGTGTGTTTTGCGGTCTGAGTATGCTTCAATGCAAAGACTGGCTTCAGGTCTCCTGACCCAAACTCGACTTTATATTATGCGTTTATATAGAAAGTTCCCGATCAGGGACATCCGCATGCCCTATTAAAGGGGTTGTACCAAGTATATAAGTAATCCCCTATCAACAGGATTTAGGAATTGATCGCTAGGGGTCAGTTCCACAGAGAATGAATGGAGTAGAGATGTACATGCTCCACCTCTGCTCTGTTCAAAGCTTGCTCTACAGAACCTCCTGGGGATTGTTGGGGGTCCCAGCGGTCTGACCCCCAAAGATCAATACTTTATCGCAGTCTAAATATGTGCAAAATGAATCACCGTGTCACAAGCTGTCATAGATGTCAGTAAATCTGTCTAAAGTGAATTGATTTGTGCCAGGCAGAAGATAGAACTGACGAGTGAGCTCTGACGCAACCCCTAAATGTAGACCATGGTTACAAGTGGGAAGAGTGTTGGGCCTTGGATTTCACCACTGAAGGACACATTGGGCTCATGATACGTCACCCCGCTTCTTTCACCTGTAAAGTTAGGGTTGATGTTTCTATATATGAATGATAAGTATATGGTGTGTTAGAGTTCTGCTGCTTTATTCAGTGCAGAGGAGGAATCAGAATAACCTCTTACCTGAAGTGGCATGGAGTGGTGTGTGGTCTCAGAGTTCCTTGGGTCTGACTGTGATCTGCTCTGTACAGAGGGTTCATGTAATCCAACCGCTGCTTCCACAGGTAAGACCAGAGGGAGTAGGTCCTCTCCTGAATTCTGGAAGATGATGATTGCATCACTGATATATTGAGATTATGAGAGCTGCAAGTATACCCGTCACCACTGCAACCTGCACTAACACTAAGGGCTCATTCAGACGTACATTTTTTGTGTACGAGTCCTATTTGTGTTATTTCCAGATAGCACTTGTACCTAGAAGAGTGAATGGGGCCATTCACATATCTGTGATTGTTTGAGAGACGGAAAATCGTGGCAAAATGTACGATAGTTATCTGAGTGTCAGGTCAAAATTAACAATGCACATCCATGGGTCAGTGAAAAAAAAAAATCGGCCAACAATTAATTGCCATCTGAGCGCTGTCCAGTTTTCCAGGTCTGTTTGATGGAAAAAGATGAAGAAACTGAAGCTCAGGCCAAACTCTAATGATAAAAACTGACACTGACCAAACTGGTGAAACTGTGCCTGATTCTCTTATATGAATGAGCCACAAGTTCTATAGCTTTCAGTGTTTCTTTGCATAGTAGCTGTGTAGCTTCAGCGTCAAAATTGGAAAATCCGGTTCCAAAAAGTAGATGGAAAGATGCACTGAACTGCTTGGCCCCACCACGGTGCACCGAGCGCCTGTACTTGATTTGAACAGTCCTTCTGTACTGACAGTCCCTTTACAGCAGTGTTCCCCAACTCCAGTCCTCAGGACCCACCAACAGATCATGTTTTCAGGATTTCCTTAGTATTGCACAGGTGATGGAATTATTGCCTGTGCAGGTGATGCAATTATCAGCTGTGCAATACTAAGGAAATCCTGAAAACATGGCCTGTTGGTGGGTCCTGAGGACTGGAGTTGAGAACCACTGCTGTAAAGGGTTAGGAGATAACTTTCTGAATGCTGGAGGTCTGACCGATGGGACTTTTAGCGATGCTGAGAATGGGGCTCTTCAGTGATCAGCAGAAGGCCTCATTCACATGTACAGGTTTAAACAGGTATGTGAAAAAATGGTATCAGTGTGTCCATTTTTACCATCATTGTGTTATCAGTGTTCTTCTCGTATGGATAAATATGTTATAACGTTTCTCCTATGCTTTGTAATGTTAAAGAAGTTGTCCAGTACTTTATATTACCCCCCCCCCAATGTATCCCCCCGGGGCCCCTAAGACTTTTTGTAATTAGCTTGCGTTGCTGATAATGCCTGTGAGCTTCGCTATCGGTGGCCGCTCACAGGCATCACGTGACCCCACGCTGATGTCACGACAAGTGAGGCGTGACTCAGCGCTGGGGTCCCTATGGTGGCTGCTGGGTTGTGGGCAGGGTTACACCTCCTCCCCACGCGTCACACCCAGCATCCACCCCGCTTTCCCAATGAATGGGGAGAGGCAGAGCGTGCGGTGGATGCCGGGTGTGATGTGGGGGGGTGGGGGGTAACCCCGCCCACAGTCTGGCATCCACCTGGAACGCGGAAGACAGAGACCCCCGGCTGCTGCCAGCGACATTGGCGGATGTCAAAGCCGGCTGCAGCCGAGGGTCACGTGATGCCTGTGAGCAGCCAGTGATAGCGCCACTCACAGGCATTATCTGCAACGGAAGGTAATTACAAAAATCCTTAGGGGCCCCGGGGAGACACATTGGGGGGGGGGGGGGGGGAATATAAAGTACTGGACAACCCCTTTAATCTCGGACAGCACCATGATGCCATCCGTGGGCTGTCTATGTTCTTCATGGACCCATAGACTTGTATAGGTCTTTTTCATCTGTGATATTGGAAGAAAAAACAGACATGTCTCCGTGAGTTTTGCACAGACACATAGTCCATGAAAATCCACAGGCATGTGAATAGCATTAGCATTAACACGTACATGTGGATAAGGATGTCTGAATGAGGCCTCAATGAGAGCTTGATATTTTAAGAATATCTCTTTAAAGCCATGATCCTCTAGTTACAAGGATGTATCTCATGTCCTTGGCTACTGACGTGCAGGTTAGGACATTTTGTGACTGGGAAAGAAGATCTACAAGATTTCAACATTACTCAGGACAGAGAATATCTTCAAGAAGTATCTTCTAGTGGACCATTGGTTACATCAGGAACTGTGCAATTCTTAAATCCATGTACCCATCTTATTTTATTATTGGCATTTTGATTTCACCATTCTTATGTTTCTCTGTACAGTGGCACTGCCAGCGATGCCAGCGACCCAGATGGGCAGGAAAAAACTGAAATGGTTTAGGTTCACATACCCATTCAGTCTCCGGATATGTGGGAGTCCCTAAGGTCTGACACCCCCACCAATCCTGAAGTGATGGCATATCTTACCAATATGCCATCACTTTATACATTTTTCTCCTGCACAGTTATTGAAAATTTTTTGCCAAAGTTCAACCTTCACAGTTTATAAGTGATTGCTGTTATCCAGACTGTGGGGCACCGTGTGATCAGATCAGCATCAGGGACACGTCAACCATCCATATTCTATTTCTGTTACAAGCCTATAGTGACCATACACAGAGCACATATTCTCTCACATCAGTTCCTTCCTCTCCTTCTCGCAGTTGCACAGAAAGTTTCCATACTGACAGGAGTATATATGGTGTTGTATGTGGACCAAGAATCTCTCATTAAATTCAAACGCACAGGGAAACTGCTCCATGAGCTGCCAGACACATTCCAGGAACTGGTCTATCACTGGGGACACCTCCTTGGGATCCCCATCTAAATTTCCATACCTTAAAAAATATATATATATATGCTGAAGCAATGCAATTGGGGTATATGCATGCAACATCTTTTTCAGGTGGACTGCGCTCCCAAAACTGCCTGAGACTGGGAATGGCACAGAAAAACTACAGTAAGTATATTATATTAGAATGTATGGTGTTTTTTTTTTTGTCTCTTTTGCCGAGAGGAGGAGAGCTGATGGAAGATTTGGAAAGTGACACAGCTAAACTCAGCTGTGCTGACCCTAGCCCCACAATGACTGCTGGGCCCATATCTGAAATGTGTTGATTGATGGGATTTGAATACAGTTGATATTCTAATCATGCAGGAGGTTAGACCAGGAGATCCGGGCTTTCATTATAACCCACACACTGAGAAACCTGCTGTAAGATATGGTGTGGACGTGTTCTTTTTCTAGCATCTTGCTGCCTGTTTATAATTGGACAGCATCGTACAAGGAGAAGTACATGCCCCACAGTGAAAGCTCTCTGATAACACCCACTTGGATGTAACGAAAATTAACTCATTAGGTGACAAATACTTTGATTATTAATATCCCTGCAACAGAGATGTAAAATAAAAAAAGAACTAACAATTTTTTTTTTTCTGCTCTGAAGCTACAACGTGTTTTCAGTTCAACATGAAAAATTTGGTGAAAGGCCCTCTGTAAATAAGTGACTCTGTTTGACTTTTCCAACATATGTGCAGTGACCAGGGTTACCTGTGATTAAATTTGTGTCCAAATGAAATCCAGTCTTTTTCAATTAACACCTAATAGTAATTGGGAAAAATAAAAGTTACACTATGCAAAAAATATCAACTCCGTAAATCTCCACCAGTACATAGAGTATATGAAATAAAACCTCTTACCATAAATCCTCTGATGGTTCGGTACTAGGGGTCAAGTAACAGACTGGATACAGAGCAGACCTGAGCGGTGCGGTCCCATCCATCAGAACAATGAACGAGCACGCTGGCGCCCTCTTCTGACACGGCCTAAATGTGCAAATTAAATGTAAAATATTACACATTTATATAATTACAAATCTCGTTTATTCTCAGCACTAAAAGGATCATTTTTGTACAGTCCGTGCCTAGAATAGTACAAATCAGACAAGCAGCAGTAGAATATGAACAGATACAACACATCTTACCTTTGCAATGAAGATACCAGCATCTAGGATTGTTTTCACGTGTTTTAACCAGCCAGAGGATTCAAGACCCCAAAGAAATTCACCCATAGAAGGAGATCGGAGCTCACAAACTGCAATCATGAACAGAACAATAAGCTCACTATAGCAACAGATTCTGTATGTGAAGTATTTCTGCTCCAAGACTTGAGATAGAGAATATATATATATATATATATATATATATATATATATATATATATATATATAGTCATGGCCAAAAGTATTGAGAATGACACCAAAATTATATTTTCACATGATCTGCTGGCCTCTGGTTTTTATTAGTGTTTGTCTGATGTTTATATCACATACAGAAATATAATTGCAATCATATTATGAGTACCAATAGGTTTTATTGACAGTTAGAATGAGTTAATGCAGCAAGTCAATATTTGCAGTGTTGCCCCTTCTTCTTCAAGACCTCTGTAATTCTCCCTGGCATGCTCTCAATCAACTTTTGGACCAAATCCTGACTGATAGCAGTCCATTCTTGCATAATCAATGCTTGCATTTTGCCAGAATTTGTTGGTTTTTGTTTGTCCACCCGTCTCTTGATGATTGACCACAAGTTCTCAATGGGATTAAGATCTGGGGAGTTTCCAGGCCATGGACCCAAAATCTCTATGTTTTGTTCCATGAGCCATTTAGTTATCACCTTTGCTTTATGGCAAGGTGCTCCATCATGCTGGAAAAGGCATTGTTGGGCGCCAAACTGCTCTTGGACGGTTGGGAGAAGTTGCTCTTGGAGGACATTCTGGTACCATTCTTTATTCATGGCTGTGTTTTTAGGCAAGACTGTGAGTGAGCCGATTCCCTTGGCTGAGAAGCAACCCCACACATGAATGGTTTCAGGATGCTTTACAGTTGGCATGAGACAAGACTGGTGGTAGCGCTCACCTCTTCTTCTCCGAATAATCTGTTTTCCAGATGTCCCAAACAATCGAAAAGGGGATTCATCAGAGAAAATGACTTTGCCCCAGTCCTCAGCAGTCCACTCCCTGTACCTTTTGCAGAATATCAGTCGGTCCCTGATGTTTTTTCTGGAGAGAAGTGGCTTCTTTGCTGCCCTCCTTGAATCCAGCCCTTGCTCAAAGAGTCTCCGCCTCACAGTGCGTGCAGAAGCACTCACACCAGCCTGCTGCGATTCCTGAGCAAGCTCGGCACTGCTGGTAGTCCGATCCCGCAGCTGAAACAGTTTCAAGATACGGTCCTGGCGCTTGCTGGTCTTTCTTGGGCGCCCTGGAGCCTTTTTGACAATAATGGAAGCTCTCTCCTTGAAGTTCTTGATGATGCGATAGATTGTTGACTGAGGTGCAATCTTTGTAGCTGCGATACTCTTCCCTGTTAGGCCATTTTTGTGCAGTGCAATGATGGCTGCACGTGTTTCTTTAGAGATAACCATGGTTAACTGAAGAGAAACAATGATACCAAGAACCAGCCTCCTTTTAAAGTGTCCAGTGATGTCATTCTTACTTAATCATGACTGATTGATCGCCAGCCCTGTCCTCATCAACACCCACACCTGTGTTAATGGATCAATCACTAAAACGATGTTAGCTGCTCCTTTTAAGGCAGCACTGCAATGATGTTGAAATGTGTTTTGGGGGTTAAAGTTCATTTTCTGGGCAAATATTGACTTTGCAAGTACAGTAATTGCTGTTAAGCTGATCACTCTTTGACATTCAGGAGTATATGCAAATTGCCATTACAAAAAATGAAGCAGTAAACTTTGGAAAAATTACTATTTGTCTCATTCTCAATACTTTTGGCCATGACTGTATATATATAGGGTTGTGTAGGATACTCCAAGTGAGGATATGACTTAAAAATTGTACAATGAAAATGTAAAATTCTGTATTATTTATTATATTGGGGTTGGTCACTTTATATAAAAAAAATTCCAAAAGGGTGATAAAATGTAATGTTTGGCACATACAACTATAGATTACTTCCCCGGAGTTTGCCTTCTTCCTAAGGTGCGCCTGGAGGCCATGTTTCTCCCCAGGTAAGTTATACACCTCTACCCATCTACGTGATGTACAAGAAAACATGATTCATCAGACCAGAACCCTTTCTTCTATTACTCTATGGTTCAGTTCTGATGCCCATATACCCTTGTAGGTGCTTTTGGCTGTAACCGGGTCAGCATGACAATGACAAGTGTGCATCTCCATATGTAATAAGCTGCAATACTTTATCCTGACATCTTTTCTTCATAGCCAAAAGTTAATTTTTCAGCAATATGTGCCACAGTATTTCTTCTGCAGCACCGGACCAGCTGGGGCTACTGTACCTTTCGTTCCACACAAGTATCAATGAGCCTTGGGCGCCCATGACTCCGCCACCTGCTCACCGGATGTTCTACCCTGGTAGGCACTAACTATTGTATGCCAGGCACACCCCACAACACCTGCTGTTTTTGAGATCTTCTGACAACCCTCATGGGGGCACCTCTGACAAGGAGAATATTGAGATCTCTAGACATCATGATTTGTCCATTGAAAATGGAGCTGTTTAGGGAATAGAGCGCACAGAACATAGGGAAAAAAAAACAGTGGAGGGGGAAAGAAATAATTTGAGGTGCTCCAGTAATGAGGGGGAGGGGGGAAGTGTAGGGCAGGCAAGACAGGTTCTGGTAGTGGGTGACTCTATTATTAGGGGGACAGACAGGGCAATCTGTCACAAAGACCGGGATCATCGAACGGTGTGCTGCCTCCCTGGCGCTCGAGTCCGGCACATCGCGGATCGGGTTGACAGGTTACTGGGTGGGGCTGGCGAAGACCCAGCGGTCATGGTCCACATCGGCACCAATGACAAAGTGAGTGGTTGATGGAGGGTCCTTAAAATGATTTCAGGGACCTAGGTAGGAAGCTTAGGGCAAGGACCTCCAAGGTAGTTTTCTCAGAAATACTACCAATCCCGCGAGCCACACAGGAGCGCCAACGGGAAGTTAGGGAGGTGAATAAGTGGCTAAAGAGTTGGTGCAAGGCATAAGGGTTTGGGCTCATGGAGAACTGAGCCGACTTCGCGGTCGGCTACAGGCTCTACCGTAGGGACGGGCTGCACCTCAATGGGGAGGGTGCAGCGGTGCTGGGGAAGAAGATGGCTAATAGGTTGGAGGAGTTTTTAAACTAGAGACGGGGGGGAGAAACCAAGGAAATAGGTGGGATGTGAGGCAAGCAAGGGGGAAGGGGAGAAGTGAATATAATGAGGGTGGAGAGGGGGGTGGGGATAGTACAGTTAGATCGTTAGAGAAGAATAGGATGCTAAATAACCCCAAAGTTTTATCTTGCATGCTGACCAACGCAAGAAGCCTGACCACTAAGGCGGATGAGCTGCGGGCGCTTATATCGGAGGAGAGGTATGACATCGTAGGTATAACAGAGACTTGGTTAGACGATAGCTACGACTGGGCGGTAAATTTATTAGATTATAGTTTATTTAGAAGGGACCGGAAACAGGGGAAATGCACCTAGGTAATAGCGATCATAATATTATCGACTTCAAAATGCCCTTCAGTAGGGTTATCAATAAGGGAACAACAAAAACATTAAACTTTAGGAGGGCGAAGTTTGATCAGCTGATAGAAAACCTTCAACTTATTGACTGGGACAAAGTACTTAATCAATGGAATACGAATAGTAAATGGGAAACCTTCAAAAGAATTCTGAATACTTAGTGCGAGAGGTATATACCGTATGGGAATAAAAGGGCCAGAAATAAGAGGAAACCAATATGGTTGAACAAGAACGTAAAAGGGGCGTTAAATAGCAAAAAAGAGGCATTCAAGAGATTAAAACAGGAAAACAGTAAGGAGGCACTAATGTGTTACAAGGAAAAAACGAGAACCTGCAAAAAACAAATAAAAATAGCGAAGGAGGAAACAGAGAGACGTATTGCTAGGGAAAGTAGATCAAATCCCAAACTGTTCTTTACGTATATAAATAGTAAAAGGATTAAATCGGATAATATTGGACCGATAAAAAGTGAGGAAGGCAAAATCATAGAGAAAGATGAGGATAAAGCTAATCTATTAAATAATAATTTTTTTTCGACAACTTTCACAAAGGAAATAGAACTAACAGGAGAAATGAGAAGTGACAAGCTTAATCCTCCACTAAGTATGACTAATCTTACCCAAGTTGAGGTACAGAAACGCCTCAGTAACATTAAAATAAACAAATCACCAGGACCTGATGGCATACACCCACGGGTACTAAGGGAACTAAGTAATGTGATAGACAGACCGTTAGATCTTATATTTAAGGACTCTGTTGAGACTGGGTCTGTACCACTTGATTGGCGACAGGCGAATGTAGTGCCAATGTAGCACCCCGAGGGCTCGGCTGCTACAGGGGTATTGCACCTCGAACCAGAGGTGTGGTATTCCACTCCCGGGTAAGGATGGAGTGTGGACTAGAACTCAGTTAGCTGCATGCACCACTTACATCCCATTTCCGGGGGACAGATCAACGGTACTCCCACCAGATAAATGTGCAGGTACGACAGCGTCTGTCCCTGGCTGGAGTGGGAGGGGGGGAGGAATATCCCAGTGGTGCAGGAGCAGAGAGGGGAGGGACTCTGGGCATAGGAAGGAGCCCATTGGTGGCTAGTCACCTGGGCTCGGGTGTCAGAGGGAGTATAAAAGGTGGGCACCATCTTAGGAGTTCAGTTCAGTCAGACAGAAGAAGAAGAGAAGAGTAGTGACAGGGAGCAGCAGCCCTGTCTGGGTGCTGCTCCTGAAGGGAGCAAGAGAGAGAAAGACAAGAGGAAAGGAACAAGGAACAAGGAAGGAATGGAACCTGGAGAAAGGCCCAGAGACATGAAGGAAGAGGGAACCCGAACACGCTAGGAGTCAGCGGGTGAAGGGTTGGCAGATCAGGGTACCGGATCCCGAACTGGTGGAGGCCACTTATCCTCAGCCAGGAACCGGAGGTCGTGGCCACGTCTTGGTGCGACCACTCACTACACTCACCACGAAGGCACGCCACATAGGGTCAGGGAAACCGGAGATAGGTTTCGCCACCAGAAGGCCCGAGGAAGCTGGACATGGGTGGGTCCCTAGTGGGGACGGCCAGAGAAAGGAACGGAGAAAGGAGTTCAAGGTCACACTCTGGAACTGCCTGGGGGTTGGTCGAGCCCCGTACCTGGTGGACGCAGCACGGCTCGGGTCGTCATCACCTGCAGGACTGACACTGATAACATCTGTGAGTAAAGCATTGAAAACTGCAATCAGTCTCTGTGTTCCATCGCACTACCAGCACTAAAGGTACCGGGACGCCCTTTCTATCACTCCCTTCACCCGCACCAGCTGCCCTGAGGCCATACCTCTCCCGTTGGGGGTTATACCACCATTGCTGCACACATACCACCGGCCTCAGCGGACTGTTCTGCAGCGGCGGCCTTGCGACCGCAAATCAACGGGTGGCGTAGTCGACACTTAAACAACATCTACAAAGACTGCCACACACTTAGTTTGACCACCTTGGGCACGGACCGGGTCCCCGCCACTCGGAGACTACTACCCCCATCGGATCCGGCTCCGGGTAGGCTCCCGCGTGTGCAACGCTGCGCAACTCAGGCCCAGGGGCGCGTCAACTTTGGCGTAGTCGGCAGGATCTCGTGCCCGTAACCACCGGGTACTGCGTGCCTGAAAAAGAGACTTTTAAACTTACCTGTGGTGAAGATTCCCGCCATCCGGCGCCATCTTCAGCCTTCTTCCCGCCATCGGTGAAGATTCCCGCCATCCGGCGCCATTTTCAGCCTTCTTCCCGCCTTCCGTGGAGTTTTCCCGCCGTTGGACGCCATCTTGAAGACGCCGCGCGGGAAGAAGAGGGGCGTGGACTCCGAAAGCCCGCGAGAACTGAAGCCCCGCCTCACGTCCGGACGTTGCGTAAGGTCCTGGAAGGAGCCCAGCAGACGCCGACGTCACAGGAGCACGACGGAAGGTCCTCAACCCTGACGATCCACTGCGGAGCCGCGGCCTACGGAGGAGGATCATCGCAAGGTGGGCCGCGGTCCACTAGGGGGGAGGAGGATGTCGGATACGGAGGAGAGCTTCACTACCGCAGCCACCATCCAGCACCGCGTCCATCCCGAGAGGCAGCAGAAGCGGATCGGAGGCCGAGGACGACGCCGCAGGGGAGGCCGCAACGACAAGTAAGGGGAACGCCGTTACTCCGGGCCCTGAGGCCGCGGACCTGCCCCTACCTCCCGCCGCGGAACCCGAAGCTCTGGGTGCCGCACCGCCCACCGTACCTCCACCACCAGTAGTCAGCCCTCCAGCAGCAAGCTCTGCAGCGGAGCCTCGCCCTGAACCGTGCTCCCCAACACCGGGCACAATGAGAAAGTCACCGGCCTGGTTAAAAGGCCGAGTGCCCGCGGGCGCTGCACCCCAGCCGGGGCCCACAGTCGTGCCATCATTGGGGAAAGACCTGTATGAGCAGCACACCTGCCCGGATGGGACACCATTCGTCTGGCCGCCTGAGTACACCAACCCCCGCTCCAGGAAGAGTCATCCCGTAGGAGCAAGGGCCCCAGATGAACCGCTAATCCCAGCTCCGGAGCCCGTGGACCTCTCTTCACCCCGCTGGAGGACGCCCAATTCGAGGGGGACCCCACTGGAGAAGACCTGATGGGGTTCACTCAGGAGACCCGGGCGGGCGCCGCCCGGCGCTATGAGACCTGCCGCTAACAACTGGCAACGTTTGAGCGGGAGCGGAGAGAGAGGAAAGTGAAGGAGGAGTGGCTCCACATTAAAAACGTGGAGCAGAAGACAAGGACCCGCCAGGACCCCCCCGTACAGCTCACGGTCCCCGAGTCACCGGGACTGTTGTTAAGTTTCACATGGCATGTGGCTGGGGCATCATCTAAGACCCGAAGACCATAAGCCAGGTGTTTGTAAACAGGAGCGACGTAGAGTCCCACCTACCGGAGGGGCACAGTGGACGGGACCTGGTGCCTGGAGATACCGTCACCTATACCAGGCATAAGGGAGTGAAGGGGTGGTACGCCCTTCATGTCCACCGGGTCAAGGAAGAAGAGGAGCAATCGTACCAGGAGGAGGAGGAGAAAGAGGGCCCGGACGGGTCTGAACCTGAGGAAGAGAAAGGAGCGTGTGGAGCACACCGTTAATCGTAAACGGTAAAAGAGGAGATGTAAATAGTTACCCGACCGGGTATAAGGACTGTTGTGGGACTGTTTCCACTAAGAGTGTGGTCCCCGTTGGGACAGAAAGAGAACTGTTGCCTATTTTTGCCCTAATCCCTAACCTGACCGAGGACTGAGAGCGGCCAGATCCCAAGATCCCAAGAACCTGAGAATTCAAGAATGTTTTATTTGAGAATGCCTTAATGTGAAATTTGATATGATGCCAAAGTTTTACATAGTGTTTTTGTAAAAGAGTTCCGGTGGCATTAGCCAGCTGTTGAGAAAACCTCCCATAAAGGGATGGATGAAAGTTGATGTGTTTTATGTGTACGTACACTTTAAAAATTGTTTTTACTCTATTTCAGCCCAAGGACGTGCTGTGGTTTACCAGGGGGGAATGTAGCACCCCGAGGGCTCGGCTGCTACAGGGGTATTGCACCTCGAACCAGAGGTGTGGTATTCCACTCCCGGGTAAGGATGTAGTGTGGACTAGAACTCAGTTAGCTGCATGCACCACTTACATCCCATTTCCGGGGGACAGATCAACGGTACTCCCACCAGATAAATGTGTAGGTACGACAGCATCTGTCCCTGGCTGGAGTGGGAGGGGGGGAGGAATATCCCAGTGGTGCAGGAGCAGAGAGGGGAGGGACTCTGGGCATAGGAAGGAGCCCATTGGTGGCTAGTCACCTGGGCTCGGGTGTCAGAGGGAGTATAAAAGGTGGGCACCATCTTAGGAGTTCAGTTCAGTCAGACAGAAGAAGAAGAGAAGAGTAGTGACAGGGAGCAGCAGCCCTGTCTGGGTGCTGCTCCTGAAGGGAGCAAGAGAGAGAAAGACAAGAGGAAAGGAACAAGGAAGGAATGGAACCTGGAGAAAGGCCCAGAGACATGAAGGAAGAGGGAACCCGAACACGCTAGGAGTCAGCGGGTGAAGGGTTGGCAGATCAGGGTACCGGATCCCGAACTGGTGGAGGCCACTTATCCTCAGCCAGGAACCGGAGGTCGTGGCCACGTCTTGGCGCGACCACTCACTACACTCACCACGAAGGCACGCCACATAGGGTCAGGGAAACCGGAGATAGGTTTCGCCACCAGAAGGCCCGAGGAAGCTGGACATGGGTGGGTCCCTAGTGGGGACGGCCAGAGAAAGGAACGGAGAAAGGAGTTCAAGGTCACACTCTGGAACTGCCTGGGGGTTGGTCGAGCCCCGTACCTGGTGGACGCAGCACGGCTCGGGTCGTCATCACCTGCAGGACTGACACTGATAACATCTGTGAGTAAAGCATTGAAAACTGCAATCAGTCTCTGTGTTCCATCGCACTACCAGCATTAAAGGTACCGGGACGCCCTTTCTATCACTCCCTTCACCCGCACCAGCTGCCCTGAGGCCATACCTCTCCCGTTGGGGGTTATACCACCATTGCTGCACACATACCACCGGCCTCAGCGGACTGTTCTGCAGCGGCGGCCTTGCGACCGCAAATCAACGGGTGGCGTAGTCGACACTTAAACAACATCTACAAAGACTGCCACACACTTAGTTTGACCACCTTGGGCACGGACCGGGTCCCCGCCACTCGGAGACTACTACCCCCATCGGATCCGGCTCCGGGTAGGCTCCCGCGTGCGCAACGCTGCGCAACTCAGGCCCAGGGGCGCGTCACCAATATTCAAAAAGGGAGCGAAAAGTGACGCCGGAAACTATCGGCCGGTGAATCTGACGTCCGTTGTGGGCAAAATTTTTGAAAGCTTCATTAAAGAGGCAATTACGGAGCATCTTGATGCTGATAATCTTTTAATCCCGAACCAACATGGATTCATGAGGAATCGCTCCTGCCAAACAAACCTGATTGACTTCTACGAGGAGGTTAGCTCTCGAGTAGATCAGGGGGAACCAGTGGATGTCGTGTATCTCGACTTCTCAAAAGCGTTCGATAGCGTGCCACATAATAGGTTGGTATACAAAATGAGAATGATGGGGCTGGGGGAAAATGTCTGCAAGTGGGTAGCTAACTGGCTAAAGGATAGAAGGCAGAGGGTGGTTATAAATGGAATATACTCGGATTGGGTACCGTCACTAGTGGGGTACCACAGGGGTCTGTACTAGGCCCAATGTTATTTAATATCTTTATTAACGACATAGTCAATGGGATAAATAGTAAAATATCAATATTTGCAGATGACACAAAGTTATGTAAAACAATTAATACAAAAGAGGACAGTGCAGACCTACAGAGGGATTTGGATAAGCTGGGTAGGTGGAGCATTAAATGGCAAATGAGGTTTAACGAGGAGAAATGTAAGGTCATACATATGGGAAGGAAAAATGGAAGTCACCAGTACTCACTGAATGGGAAATCATTGGGGAATTCAGAGATGGAGAAGGACTTGGGCATCTTGATTGATAGCAAACTAAATTGGAGTGCCCAAAGTCAGGCCGCTGCTGTAAGGGCAAACAGGGTAATGGGATGTATCAGAAGAGGTATAGCTGCAAAGGATGAGAACATTGTTCTTCCACTGTACAAAGCACTGGTCAGACCACACTTGGAATACTGTGCTCCGTTATGGGCCCCAATATATAGAAAGGATATAAATGAGCTTGAAAAGGTACAAAGGAGGGCAACAAAATTAATAAAGGGAATGGAGGGACTGCAATACCCAGAGAGGTTGGCAAAACTAGGACTATTCAGCCTGGAAAAGAGAAGGTTGAGGGGGGACATAATAAATGTGTACAAATATGTTAGGGGACAGTATAGAGATCTTGCCCGGGATTTGTTCAAAAGGAGGGATATTACGGTAACAAGAGGGCACTCACTAAGACTGGAAGAGAAAAGGTTTCAGCACCAGCATAGGAAGAGGTTCTTTACGGTAAGAGCAGTGAGAATATGGAATTCACTGAGTGAGGAGACGGTAATGTCGGATTCACTAAACCAGTTCAAGCGGGGACTGGACGCATTTCTAGATACCAGGCAGATTTCAGCATATACTTAAAAATAAAATAAAATAGTAGGTTGATACAGGGATTTATTCTGACTGCTGGTTTCAGAGTCGGGAGGGAATTTTTCCTCAGGTGAAGATTGGCTAAATGATTTGGGGTTTTTGCCCTCCTCTGGATCAACTTTAGCAATTACAGAACTAACAGGTCGAACTTGATGGACGCAAGTCTTTATTCAGCTTTACAAACTATGTTACTATGTTACCTGGAGGGATTGTGAGAGTCACAGCTCCTAAACCAGGAGTAATATAACGCTAGCTGCCATCTATAAGAAATATCTTTTATGTATTCTTTTACCCTATGCACAAAATAAACATTCATGGAAAACTATAAATTGGCAGCAGCGTGTGCAATGTCCTCAAGGGCCAACATACATCCGCTGAAAGTAGATTTGCAAATAACATTTTTCGCTGTTGCCCGTTCCTGTGGCACCATTAATGTACTAGGCCTTAATGAGTTTGGTGACATAACGTCTTGTGATCGCTATTTTAACTCTCTAAGAACCAGGGAGCTTTTTATTTAAGCGCTTTTTGTGTTTATGGAGCTGACGTTTTTATTGATACCAATTTGGAGTACATAGAACGTTTTGCTAGCTTTGTATTGTATTTTTTTTGTTAAGTGAGGTGACAAAGAACCCACAATTTTGGCATTTTGATTTTTTTTTTCTGCAATGTTTACCGTAAAGGTTAATTACCATAATTCCATACTTTGATACATCTGACTTTTACGGATGTGGCGATACCAAATGTTTTTTTTTCCGTTTCTTTGTTTTTAATAGGGAAAACGTGGGATAGTTAAAAATTATCTATTTTTTATATTTTGACTTTTTATTTTTTTTACATTTTTTTTGTACCCATTAGTGGACTTAAACATGTGATCCTTGGATTGCTTATATATACTGTAATACCACAGTATTGCGGTAGTCACTGGAAATCATGGTTTCCTATGGCACTCAGTCTGCTGTAAAAAGTACTAAGATGGGCCTTAAAGGTAAAGGCATTTTGCCCATAGCGGTAGACCACGTGGCCACTATGGCGCTCATTAGCTGGGAAAGCCTGATGCTACAGGGCTTTCTTCTTCCGCATATCATTCTTTGAAAGATGGCCTTTGTTCCCCATCATTCAGCCTGTACGTCTGTGCTCGAAGTCTCAGCACTGCAGGTGCAATGACGTCACTAGATCGGGCCCTCTGTGTGGAGTTTTTTTTTATTTTGGCAACAAGAAAAGCGTATACTGTGGGATCCATCATACATTATGTGGGGCGGCCATCATACTGTGTGAGCGAACTGTTGGGGGCCATCATACTGTGTGAGCGAACTGTTGGGGGCCATCATACTGTGTGAGCGAACTGTTGGGGGCCATCATACTGTGTGAGCGAACTGTTGGGGGCCATCATACTGTGTGAGCGAACTGTTGGGGGCCATCATACTGTGTGAGCGAACTGTGGAAGACATCATACTGTGTGTGTATATGTGTGGGGGGCTGTAAGAGCATCATACTGTGTGTGTATATGTGTGGGGGGCTGTAAGAGCATCATACTGTGTGTGTGTGTGGGGGGAGTAGTGTAGGTGCATTATACTGGTGGGGTTTGCCATGGGGTCATCATGTTGTCCATGTAAGGACTACTGTGGGAGAAAATTATGACAGGAGATTCACTCCGAGGTATCGCACCGTGTGTGGAGGGCAGCATACTCTATGGGGTTTATTAAAATGGTATCAGTGTGTGCAAACAAGAGGAATCAGTAGCAGGGGCATTATTTCTGTGTGCAAGCCACAAAACATGTCCTCTCCCTGTATTTAAAAGTTGGAAAGTAGGCCCTTGTGTGACTGCATCAATATGTTTTAACCCTGCCTAGTCCATCAATATAGACTCTTGGTATGGGGCCCCATGATTTCTATGAACGCCTCTGCTTAAGCTGGCCCCCGGCTGCTGTGGTAACCCATCGATTAACAGCGCACATTCAAAATAGTTAACAGACACCATCAGCTTCTTGTGGAGTTCCTGAGCCACCTCCACACACGCAGGCTCCTTCTCAGGATGTTCATTCACATCTTAATGCGGTGAGAGGTTACATATAAAAATAAAATCCTAAAATCTTGGAATTTTTGCTTTGCCCACTAATACTCCATTTACACAGACAGATTAGTGGCAGTAAACTACCACTAACTGGTAACTATTTACTGATTGTCGGAGGTTTAGAAGCCTGTTTACACAGGAAAACCATGCTAAATGATGTGCGTTGAACGTTCAGAAGGCGTAAGCTTACCATTGTTCTTGGCAGTGCAAGTCCTGTTTATACAGGATGATGCGCCGCCAAGAAGAATGATTTTTAATGATTTAAAAATAATTTCACCCTACGAACAAGCATTTCAGCAGCAGAAGGGAAGGAAGGGAGACACAGATCCATTACTAGTGGGGGTAGGCGGAGCCCCACAGGATAGTTCACCTCAGATTTAGAAAAAGTGACAACCGGCCCCTCCAGCTTAGGCTCCTCCTACCCCCATGTTCTCCAGTCTAAAATTTGAGGTCGCAGAGGATAGTCGCTGCCTTTGCAGCTCCTCAGAAGAATTTTTTATTTTACCAGGAGACCTGGACCCCCCATGGTCTAGAGGTCTCAGGGGGTCTCAGCGCTGCTGGGACCCCTGGCCCTCCCCTGGCGGATCTGCGTACCCCCTAAGGAGGTCCCCGCATAAGTCTGCTGGCCCCGGGGGATACAGGGCGCTCCCTGGTGGAGACGCACACTGCATCTAGGGGTCCCTGCGAGCTCCGCCGTGGGGGGGAGCGAAGGGCCATGGCGCCACACATCCCTGGGGGTCCCTGTGGCGCTCAGCTGGGTAAGTGCCCTGTGTGTGTGTTACTGTCTTATGGTGACTGCACCTTTTGTCTTTTCAGGCAGAGGTGTAATACTGGAGAATGCACATCACCGCTGCTGTTAGCAGGGGAGCGGGTCAGAGGAGCGCGGGCTCCGTTAGTGTAACGGGGGGCGTGGCTTATGTTCTTGGCTGCCTGCCATCGTCTGTGCAGACAGGAAGCGCCTGGAAAGCGCGCGCTGGGCAGTCCCCGCCCCCTCCTGCCTTCCTTCTCTTCGGCTCTGCAAACGGCCATTGCCTCACGGAGCTCAGCGCTGTCCTCTCCCTCCCCCCTGCTCTCCGCTCTCACACACAGGCTCCAGGAAGCTGGTGAGTCATCTGTTTGTCTCATCTCTACAGCACAGAGCGCTGCTGTCTTCTCTGCTGCATGCACACCTTAGTCCTTTTAAGGCAAGGTGCATTGCGTGTTCAGCAGCATTAACCCCTTCTGGCCATCATCAGAAAACCTTTTTTCTGCAGTGCTGGGGTAGCTTTTCTCCCTCTAAGGAGAAGCTTTAACCCTTCAGTGCTTGGTAAATTGTTTTGTGGGAACAGGCTGTGATAGCATGATCTCACTTCCCCGGTTACTGTGCTCTTGTAAGGGGTTATTACTGCTCTTTCCGCGACGCTCGCTACTGAGTAGGGGGCATGTCGGATCAGGGTCCAGGCGGCGCGGACCTCTCTCCCGGCCCGCTTCAGGATCGGTCACGCGTATCTGATATGCCGGGGTTGACGGCGTCAGGTTCGTCTCTGGTCAGGGGCCTCAGTGATGTTAAAGCGCTCACTCGCTCCATTGACAGTCTGTCTGACCTCCTGGGTCACTGGGTATCAGCTAAGTCCCTACCGGTGCGGGGCAAGAAGTGCCACAGGCCTGTGGTGGCGCTGTCTCCTCCGCGCAGCGCATCAGAGGCTTCGGATTCACCGACAAGCTCTGCTGGTGAGAACTCCGATTCTGATGAAGAGGATCGGCAGGGTCGCCCGGCTTCGCTTTCAGGCCGCGTGGATGCTCTTATTGGAGCCATGCGGGAAGTGTTACAGCTGTCTGAAGAGGTGACGAGGCCGGACAAGTCGGCCCGGCTGTATCAGGAGTCGCGTCGGGCTCGTTCGACACTGCCGGCGTACGATGAACTTAACGAGGCGGTGGAGAAAGAACGCCTGTGTCCGGATAAACGCTTCCAAGGGATGCGGTTTTTTGATGCCCTGTATCCCTGCTCCACAGAGACGATCGCTAATTGGGTCCCCTCTCCTGAAGTGGACGTGCCATTGTCTCAGCTGAGCAAATCTTCTTTGCTTCCGGTTAAAGGAAAGGCGAGTCTACAGGATCCGCTGGACAGAAGGACGGAGTTAGCGGCGAAGTCCATCTACGAGGCCACGGGTCATGGATTCCGAGCGGCCTTGGGGGCCATGTGGGGACAGACTGTACATCTAGTGCACTAGTTAGGCGTTGGGCCAGATGGTGATGCTGAGCAGTGTCTGCCCCGGCTGGACCAGAATAGGAGATCACAGAATCCACAGATGATTCTGACCCAATTTCATGCCCAGCACATGCCTGACACCTAACATTATACTGGTGAGGCTTCCCTGAGATGGTTGGATCAGCTGCGGTCGGCATGGCAAGATGGGACTCCGCTGTCTGACGTGGAAAGGCTCTTCCAGCTGTTGGAAGAGGCGGCCCGATATAGCAGAGACGCAGTGCTGGATACTACTTCGGTTCTGTCCAGGGCTCAAGCCTCGGCCGTCACAGTCAGGAGAGCACTGTGGCTCAAACAGTGGACTGGAGACGCAGTATCCAAACAAGGTTTGCTTACTCTGGCGTACAAGGGCGGTCAGCATTTTGGTTCGGACCTCACGGAGCTGATTGCTAAGGCCAAGGATGTGGCTTTGCCACAGCGGAAAGCAGCGGCTTCTACGTCTGACAGGTCAAGTGCCGGTAGTGGTCGTCGGTCCTTTTGACCCAGGGGACGATTCGATCAGCCCTCTTGGAGATCGGGTCGTCCCTCGTCTTCCGGTAAGAAGTCCACCCAGAAATCCCGTACTCCCTGGAAGCAGCATTTCCGTCGGGACAAAAGGGAGGTTGACAAAAAGCCCGCTAAGGCGGACTGACGCCAGGATCCCTCTCGAGGGCTCTCGGGTGGGAGGTCGGCTGCTACAATTTGGGTCGGTTTGGGCGTCCCACATATCGGACGCCTGGTTGACGCAGGTTGTGTCAGCGGGCTATTTCATAGAATTTCACTCTCTACCCCCGGACAGGTTTCGTCAGTCTCGCATCCCGTCCGTGCCCAAGCTGGCTGTCGCTCTGCTGCGGGTGGTCGACTCTCTTCTGCAGCAGGGTGTAGTGGTTCCGGTTCCGCCGGAGGACCGGGGAAGGGGGTTTTTACTCCAACCTTTTTGTGGTCCCCAAAAAAGGAGGACAAGTTTCGTCCCATTCTGGACCTTAAGGATTTGAATCTTCATGTCCGAATCCGGAAATTCCGTATGGAGTCTCTTCGCTCCGTCGTGGCGGCCTTGTCGCAGTACGATTTTTTGGTGTCGATCGACATCCGCGACACCTATTTGCATGTCCCTGTCGGCAGGGCTCACCAGCGCTTCCTGCGTTTCGCCGTAGGGCAGGCCCATTACCAATTTGTGGCCCTACCATTCGGGTTGGTCTCGGCGCCCAGGGTTTTTACAAAGGTTCTGGCGCCGCTCATGGCGCTCCTTCGAAAGCAAGGAGTTACGATTCTCCCCTACCTGGACGACCTGTTAATTGTGGCGCCCACAGCGGAGGAGGCAGTGACAGCTCGCGATCTCTCCCTTCAGCACCTGGAGGACTTCGGGTGGCTGGTCAATTGGAAGAAGTCGTCATTGGAGCCGTCGCAGTCAATCCTGTTCTTGGGGATACATTTCGACACCGTACGGGCAGTGGTGTCCCTCCCTCCGGACAAACAAGCGAACCTTCGTCACCACGTCCAGGCTATGAGGTCGGTGAGGGCGATGTCCCTTCGGAAGTGCATGCGCCTTCTGGGTCTGATGGTGGCGGCAATGGAAGCGGTGCCGTTTGCACAATTTCATTCCCGGGATCTCCAAGATCTTATTCTGACCCGTTGGGACCGATCGCCGACTTCTCTGGATCGCTGTGTCGTCATCTCTCGCAGGGTGCGAGAGTCTCTTGGATGGTGGTTACGTCTGGAGGCTCTATCCCTGGGGAAATCCCTTCTTCTCCCACGGTGGTCGGTGATTACCACTGATGCCAGCCTGACTGGCTGGGGGGGGGGTTTGGAACGACCTCTGGGTTCAGGGGGTCTGGTCGTCAGAGGAGTCGTCTCTGCCAATCAACATTCTGGAGTTGAGAGCAATATTTCTCTGCCTCCGACATTGGACGGTCCCTTTGAGCGGTCTGCCGGTCCGGATTCAGACGGACAATGCGACAGCTATCGCGTATATCAACCATCAGGGTGGGACGAGGAGTTCCAGACTCATGATGGAGGTCTCTCGGATCCTGGTTTGGGCCGAGTCCAGGGTTCCAGTCATCTCCGCGTTTCACATCCCGGGTGTGCTGAATATCTCGGCGGACTTCCTCAGTCGCGAGCGGGTAGATCCCGGAGAATGGAGTCTTCATCCGGAGGTTTTTACTCTGCTGTGCTCCCGTTGGGGGACTCCCCAAGTGGACTTGATGGCATCCAGGCTGAACGCCAGGATTCCGACATTCATGTCCAGGTACAGGGACCCGGAGGCTGTGGCGGTAGATGCTCTAGTGGCCCCGTGGGACCAGTCCGAGCTGATCTATGTGTTTCCGCCGGTATCCTTACTTCCTCTGGTGATCAGGCGGATCAATCTCGAACGGGTATCGGCGATTTTGGTGGCGCCGGATTGGCCGCGGAGGGTGTGGTATTCAACGCTGGTGTCTCTTCTGGCGGCGCCTCTGTTTCCACTGCCTCTTCGCCCGGACCTGTTAACCCAAGGGCCCATTCGTCATCCGGACCTGAAGTCACTTCGTTTGACGGCGTGGCTCTTGAGACCGAAATCTTGACCCGTCGTGGGTTTTCGGCCGAGGTCATTGCCACCTTGCGGGCGGCCAGAGGTCCAGCTACGACTAGGATTTATCACAGAACTTGGGAGGCCTTCTATTCATGGTGTTCTGGATCGTCAAGGAACCCGAGGGTTTTTTCCATTCCCAACTTCTTGGCCTTTCTGCAATGTGGTCTGGTCAAGGGTCTAGCAGTTAGTACCTTGCGGGGTCAGGTCTCTGCACTATCCGGGCTTTTTCGGAAGGCTATTGCCTCGCGCAGGGATGTGTGTTCATTTTTACGCGGGGTTGCACGTCAGTTTCCGCCTCGGAGGGCGGTTGTGGCTCCTTGGCGGCTCAATTTAGTTTTGGAGGCTCTTCAGCATGGGCCGTTTGAGCCTATGGATTCAGCTACGCTTTACTTGCTTTCTTGGAAGGTGGCCTTCCTCGTGGCGGTCACCTCTTTAAGAGGGGTTTCGGAGTTGGCGGCACTGTCTTGCTCGCCCCCTTTTCTGGAATTCCACCCGGATCGTGTGGCGCTTCGTACCCATGGAGATTTTTTACCTAAAGTGGTGTCGCGTTTTCCACCTCAATCAGGACATCGTGTTGCCTTCCCTCTGTCCGAAACCAAAGAGTCCGAAGGAGCGGGCCTTGCGCTCGTTGGATTTGGTGCGGGCATTGAAGTTCTATCTTTCAATCACGCAAGGGTTTCGAAAATCGGATTCTCTGTTTGTGATTCCTGCTGGTCGTCGCCGTGGTCAGCGGGCTTCCAAGGACACTATAGCTCGGTGGATATGTTCGGCTATCCTGGAGGCATACCGGCTCAAGGGCGAGCCTTGTCCGGTTAAGGTTCAAGCTCATTCCACGAGAGCTGTTGGTTCGTCGTGGGCTTTTCGTCAGGGGGCTTCGGCAGCGCAGCTCTGCCGGGCGGCTACCTGGTGCTCCGTTCACACTTTTACTAAATTTTATAAAGTGGACGTGAGTGCTTCCGCCAATGCGGCCTTGGGACGCAGGGTCCTGCAGGCGGCGGTGGTTTAGGTTATCTCTTTATTTTTTGTTCGGCGCTTGTTGCTCACTTGTCTAAGTTGTTGGGGGGTTGGCGATTCTGCCACTGTTTCCCACCCTTGAGTTTTGGAATGCTTTGGGACGTCCCACTAGTAATGGATCTGTGTCTCCCTTCCTTCCCTTCTGCTGCTGAAAGACGGATTTTGGTAAGACCTTACCTGTAAAATCCTTTTCAGCAAAGGAAGGAAGGGCGACACAGCACCCTCCCATGGCAGAAGTGTATTATGGTTTTTCTAGATGCGTCGAGACTCCCTCCTGATGGCGGTCATCTGGTCTGGGGTTGGCGCACTAGGGCTCTGTTCCAGCATTGCCAGCTCATCGCAGTTGTCAGGTCCAGTAAGTAGTGCCTGGGACTGTGTGTTTTCATGCTGTTATATACATAACCTGTTATCTCACATTTCTGAATTTTCAGAAGGGGTTGTGTTGTTCCCCTGGTGTTGTCTGCTCTTCCTTAGCTTGTGTACGGACTGGAGAACATGGGAGTAGGAGGAGCCTAAGCTGGAGGGGCCGGTTGTCACTTTTTCTAAATCTGAGGTGAACTATCCTGTGGGGCTCCGCCAACCCCCACTAGTAATGGATCTGTGTCTCCCTTCCTTCCTTCGCTGAAAAGGATTTTACAGGTAAGGTCTTACCAAAATCCGTCTTTTTCTCGTTTTACCCTATAGCCTATTTACACTCCACTTCTCAGCAGCTCTCGTTTATAATCTTTCAGTGTAAATGCATATTAAGTCTCAGCATTGGCTTACCCTGCCTGTTCTGTAGAGATTCTCAGCAGCCATCTTATTATCATCACAGACAGGATTAAAATAAAAGGTAACATCTTGCCATATAGATAATACAGGATCCACCATTCACAAAAGGTGATGGTCTCAGCTGACCTTCTCCCCCCTCTCTGCACAATGACCTCTGCACAGGTCAGAGAGCATGCCTATAACCCAGTGAACATCCACAGTCTAAAGTGGTCCATATATCCACTGTAAGGCTTATCAGCTCAGGTAATATTGCCGCCTGATCATTTAGAGAGAATACAATTAGAAAAATCTTGACAATCAGAAATTAAAAACCTATTGATAAAAAAGAATATAAATGTTTGGTTTTAATAATTACAGAAATTTCTAGCTGATATATTCCTTAACATAATCAACACTCATATAAGACGTAGATAGTACTCGGACCTCACAAGTGACCGCGGTCAGATAGTATTTAATCTAAATCACAATTAGTCAGGAAGCAGGAAACCACTAGAATAAAATTCCGCAAGTACAAGAAACGTGATTGTATATTATCATTAGGATATATTTAGTAGCTTTACCGAGAATTCTATAATAAAGGCTCAGTGGTCAATGTTCTCGTGTATAAAACATTCACATAACATAAAAATAAGTAACAATGCAGAACACTGACGTGGTAAATCTAAAGCTTCCTCCTAAAAGGAAAACCCCACGCGGGGAGAGGACCACATCTGAAGACTCGACAATGACACATTATGATGGAATGATCATCTCGGAGCTTCTCCTGCTGAGCCTTCACCTCTTTCCAGGACATCGAGGAAAAAAAGAAAATACCTGACTATTCAAGGAACCATTCCTGAATAATTCTTAGTATTCTGGGATATTTGGCTGCATCCGTTCTTTATGGAAATAAGGATCTACAAAAGCCAAACTGTTGTAAAATGCAGCAAATGTTCTATTGTGTGGTATACTGGGATCTACGGGGGCTTCAAACTCTGGGGTGACCATTATAAAGCAGCACAGAGCCCATTGTATAAACTCTACTGGTATATTTAGCTGGATTAGAACCAAAATATCTAACTGAAGGCCCACCATACATATTAGACTAATGTTGACCTATCCCACCGATATTGACAGATTCAGCTGAAACTCAAATGTGTATGGGGGCCCAGACAACTGATTGTTGGGGAAGTTAAAGGGGTATTCCTATCTCCAAGATCCTATCCCAATATATAGTAGGTGTAATAATAATATTAGCAAATACCTCCAATTAGAAATGTAGAATAGTCCTTCTGATTAGCAATGTTGCTTATCCCATGTGCAAGGCATTGCAGTAGCTTAGGCATCCATGGTTACGACCACACATAGTTACGCTTAGTGGTCGTAACAATGAATACCTAAGCTACTGCAATGCCCTGCACATGGGGTAAGTGACATAGCTAATCAGAAGAACTATCCTACATTTATAATTGTAGGTATTTGCTAATATTATTACACCTACTACATATTGGGATAGGATTTTGGAGATGAGAATACCTCTAAAGTGTCTGACATGTCCGATTTTGAACTATTGATCCTTCTGTTTCCCTGGAGATAACTTATCACCAAAGATGTAGGTCTGCGGTTCTCCTTTAGAGAACACAGAGACACTCGGCTCAAGTACTCTTGTGTATGGGACAACGCTTTACTGTTGGAATTGCTGTGGCATATGAGAGGAGACTGACTATGAGCATCACTATCACGGTGAAAATATTTAGGATTTTTAAAGTCCTAATTTTAGGAGGTCCAAGTCCTAAAAAAAATATTATTAACCAGGAACAATGTATTATTTAGAAAAAGACTCATCCATCGCCTGATTGGATTGTTTATAGTCATCTCATCTGCCCATGTAAACAGGACGTGCTGCCGACAATAAGCAACCATCTTGGTACACTTTGTATCGGCCCTTTTGAAAAGGCTTTATATGAGCACCGGTGGACTTGTTAGTGGGGCTGTGGCCTGACGCTGATGATTGGCCACACTATCTATCAGTATTCGGTCAGTATTTTTTCTCAGGAGTGGGAGCCAAAACCAGGTGAGGAACAATCAGAGAAACGGTCTAATAGAAACAAGTCACCAATTCTGCATTTATCACCCACTCCTGGTTTTGGCTCCCACTCCTGAGAAAAAATACTGACCGAATACTGATAGTGGGGCCGTGGCCTCAGTCCACAGTGCATGACCGTGCTCATTCATGTGTATTTGTACATGTGAGATCTGAAATGAACGTGAACGACTGTGACCTGTTTGGTGAGATAAAGGTTACTGACGCACTTGATCTAAACTTAGTCCCGCAGTCCGGCTTCACCCATTTTTTTCCTACAGATCATATTACCTGAATTTATCATGTGTCTTCCCAGGCTGTAAACAGAGAGGAGGCAGTACATTGTAAAGACGAGGCCTACAGCGTCCAAAGCCCAAACCCGAGAAGCCAACAACTAATCTGTCCGGTGTACAAATACATTCCACCCCTCTGTTATCCTGATCAGACAAGGAGCTCACATGGCTCATTACAGGACGGGACGGAAGTTCTCTTAAAGTGATCTACACCTCCGACATTAACCCCTTCCCGACCCGTGTCACACCGTCTGTGACATGGAAAACAGTTCGTTCCCGACCCGTGTCACACCGTCTGTGACATGGAGGGATCGCGCCACTGCAGCGCCTGCAAGCGGGATCGCTCAGGTGTCACAGTTGCTACTGCAACTGGACATCCTGAAGTCGACCCCACGGGGGGTGGATTAACCCCCCCGTGCCTGGGACCCCTCCGATTGGCTGTTTCATTTTCACTTTTAGTGAAACTGCCAATCGGAATGAATTAAATATTTCACCAATGAAAATTGGTGTAATATTTAAATCTGGGCATGGCCTGATGCTTACAGCATCAGCCATTGGCTGGGGGGAGTGTCACCTCTGTCCCCCCCTCCCCCCAGATCTGATTGGGGGGCTAGCGTCACATGGATACTAGCCCCAATCAGATGTGGAGGGAGTTTTTAATGATGGCCGCAACTGCCCAGCTCCTACCCGTGCATGGATCGTGTGGTGCCGTTGTGGACCCTCTGCTGCTGCCCCCTGTGGACCCTCTGCTGCTGCCCCCCGTGGACCCTCTGCTGCTGACCCCGTGTATCGCGTCTGCCGCCGCTGATCGTCTGCTGCCGCCGCTGATCCGCATCAGGTAGTATTGCCCCCACTCCCCCCCGACCCCCCCTCCACCCCCAACCCCCCCTCCACTTTCATACCTGCACCCCGACCTCCGCTCCCTCTGCTCCCTCTCCCACGTCTTCATCCACCGGCTGCTGCTCTCTTTCTGACAGCCGGTGGACTGTGATCACAGGCAGCAGCAGGCTCAGTGTAAATGCCCTGCTCCTGTGATCAAACCCACCATCCCCCAGTCCCAGTGATATCACCCCCCACCTCCCAATAATCACCCCCTCCCCCCAGTGTTCACCTCCCCATCCCCAGTGTGCACCCCCCCATCCCAGTGATCATCCCCCACCCCCGCAAACCCAGTGATCACCCCCCTGCTGCTGCTGTCTCCTGCTCCCCTTTCTGCCCCAGTAATCAGCCCCCTGCTGCTGCTGGCTCCTGCTCCCCTTTCTGCCCCAGTAATCACCCCCCTGATGCTGCCGGCCTCCTACCCCCCTTGCTGTTGCCGGCTCCTGCCCCAGTGATCACCCCTCTTGCTGCTGCAGGCTCCTGCCCCAGTGATCACCCCCCTTGCTGCTGCCGGCTCCTGCCCCAGTGATCACCCCCCTTGCTGCTGCCGGCTCCTGCCCCAGTGATCACCCCCCTTGCTGCTGCCGGCTCCTGCCCCAGTGATCACCCCCCTTGCTGCTGCCGGCTCCTGCCCCAGTGATCACCCCCCTTGCTGCTGCTGCTGGCTCCTCCATCTCCTCAGCCCCCTCCTATGCCTGACCACCCCCTCATGCGCCCCCTACGCCTGACAGCCCCCTACGCCTGACAGCCCCCTATGCCTAACAGCCCCCACACGTGACTGCAGAATGTTACACCAAGCACACACACACACACACACACACATACACTCACACTATAATAAAGTTTCGATTTTTTTTTTTTTTTTACACACGCACACAGCACACAAAATGTCCCGCCCGTCCCACTCATCCCAGTCTAGGGCGTACTCAGCTGAGGAGGCTATGTCAGGTTGGTGTGTGTGTTGTAGTGTATGTGAGGTTGTGTGTGTGTGTGTGGTGTATACACTACAATATACCACACCGCACACCAACCTGACATACACTACACAATGGTGTCCGCTAACAAATTGGAACCATGTTGCGTTTGGAAAGTCCCTGTGTGCCCAAACATTGGAGCTCCCCAACAAATGACCCCATTTTGGAAACTAGACCCCCCAAGGCACCTATATAGATGCATAGTGAGCACTTGGAACCCACAGGTGCTTCACAAATTGATTCATAAAAATGAAAAAGTGCAAAAAAACACTTTTTTATTTTTATGGATTAATTTTTGAAGGACCTGGGGGTTCCAAGTGCTCACTATGCATCTAGATAGGTGCCTTGGGGGGTCTAGTTTCCAAAATGGGGTCACTTGTGGGGGAGCTCCACTGTTTAGGCACATCAGGGGCTCTCCAAACGCAACATGGTGTCCGCTAACAAATTGAATGGAAAATCGGCTCAAATTGTTAGCGGACACCATGTTGCGTTTGGAGAGCCCCTAATGTGCCTAAACAGTGGAGCTCCCCCACAAGTGACCCCATTTTGGAAACTAGACCCCCCAAGGCACCTATCTAGATGCATAGTGAGCACTTGGAACCCCTAGGTGCTTCACAAATTGATCTGTGAAAACAAAAAAGTACTTTTTTTTTCACAAAAATTTTCTTTTAGCCTAAATTTTTTAATTTTCACATGGGTAACAGAATAAAATGCATCCTAAAATGTGTTGGTCAATTTCTCCTGAGTACACTGATACCTCATATGTGGTCATAAACCACTGTTTGGGCGCATGGCAGGGCTCAGAAGAGAAGGAGCGCTATTTGACTTTTGGAGCTAATTTTCCATTCAAAAAGTAAAATGGCGCTCCTTCCCTTCTGAGCCCTGCCGTGTGCCCAAACAGTGGTTTATGACCACATATGAGGTATCAGTGTACTCAGGAGAAATTGACCAACAAATTTTAGGATGCATTTTATCCTGTTACCCATGTGAAAATTAAAAAATTTAGGCTAAAAGAAAATTTTTGTTAGAAAAATTAAAATGTTCATTTTTTTCTTCCATGTTGCTTTAGTTTCTGTGATGCACCTGAAGGGTTAATAATCTTCTTGAATGTAGTTTTGAGTAGCTTGAGGGGTGCAGTTTTTGGAATGGTGTCACTTTTGGGTGTTTTCTGTCATGTACACCCCTCAAAGGGACTTCAAATGTGATGTGGTCACTAAAAAAAATGGTTTTGTAAATTTTGCTGGAAAAAAGATAAATTGCTGATGAACTTTGAACCCTTCAAACTTCCAACCAAAATTTTTTTTTTTTCCAAAATTGTGCTGATGTAAAGTAGACATGTGGGAAATGTTATTTATTAACTATTTTGTGTCACATCACTCTCTGGTTTAGCAGAATAAAAATTCAAAATTTGAAAATTGCGAAATTTTCAAAATTTTTACCATATTTTTGATTTTTTCACAAATAAACGCAAATATTATCGACCTAAATTTAATACTAACATGAAGCCCAATATGTCACGAAAAAACAATCTCAGAATTGCTAGGATCCGTTGAAGTGTTCCAGAGTTTTTACTTTGTAAAGGGACACTGGTCACAATTGACAAAAATGCCAAGGTCTTTAGGGTCAAAATAGGCTGGGTCCTGAAGGGGTTAAATGTGACGATACGTTTCTAATGTCTATCATCTGCGGGGAGAAACTGTTCTCCCCGCAGATGATAGAGACTGACAGCATCAGAGATGGAGAGGGTTTACTCTTGTCTAGGACGACCTCTCTGAGCGATCCTAGACACAGGCGTTTCCCGACCTCTCCGGGCAGGAACGGATCCGGTGCTCCTTACTGCCACAGTAGAAGCAGCTCCCCTCGGCACGGCGTAATTCTTGACGGGTTTTGACCATCTTGGTTTGGTCGACCTGCATAGGCTCGGGTGAGTGCGCCTGAGGAGTAACGGAGGAACGGAGGAAGTGACGAGTTTCTGAAAGGTAGGGGCAAGGCGTGGAAACCTCCTCTCACGGGTGACCTCTTTGGTGCGCTCCTGGAACCGGATGTCAATCCGGGTGGCGAGTGTTATTAAGTCGTCGAGAGTGGTAGGAATGTCCCGACCGGCGAATTCATCTTTAATACGGCCGGACAGACCCTCCCAGAAGACGGACACCAGGGCGTCGTTATCCCAGGCAAGCTCTGAAGCAAGGGTACGGAACCGTATGGCATATTGGCCCACGGTGAGACTTCCTTGACGGAGGCGTAGCAGAGATGAGGCGGATGAGGTCTTCCGTCCTGGTTCGTCGAAGACTTTCCGGAAAGCCGTGAGAAAGGCTGGCAGGTTGGACACCAGGGAATCTCCTCTCTCCCATAGAGGATTTAGCCAAGCCAACGCCTCCCCCGTGAGATGGGACATGATGAAGGCTACTTTGGCTCGGTCGGTGGAAAACTGGTGTGCCAAAAGTTCGAAGTGCAGAGTGCACTGGTTAGTGAAGCCCCGTGCCTGACCGGGATCTCCGCCAAAACGAGGCGGGGCGGAGAGACGGGGACCGGGAAGGGATGCTATGGTATTGATGGGCAGCGGCGGTGCCGGGGTAGTAAGTGTGCGAGTGGAAGCAGCTCCCGATGAGACAGTCAGTGTGTCCAGGCGAGAGTTAACACTACACAGGTGACTCAGGATGGACTCCTGTTGGGACCTCTGACGGGAAAGTTCATGACATAGGTCCGAGTGCGAGGGAGCTTGGGTGCCACCGGGTTCCATGGCCCGAGCAAACTGTAACGGGTCTGGGAGGTGGAACCTCTGAGCTACTATACAAAGGGCCATCCTTGTAAGGAAGCGGGTGGCTCCCAGGGAAGACGGGTAGGTAGACACTGCAAGTGACAAGGACAGTCTCAGGGTAGAAGGGCAGGGCGGTCACAGCAAGTGACGGGGACAGTCTCTTGACAGGCGGGTGGTCACGGCAAGTGACGGGGACAGTCTCTTGACAGGCGGGTGGTCACGGCAAGTGACAACAGGGTAAGAGTCTCTGGGCAGGCAGGGGGTCACGGCAAGTGACGGCAGAGCCTCCAGGTAGGCTAGCAGGCAGGTAGCAGGTGAGCGGTCCCAGGTGAGCGAGTAAGAGTCTCTGGACAGGCAGGTGGTCACAGCAAGTGACGGATAAGCCTCCAGGTAGGCTAGCAGGCAGGTAGCAGGTGAGCGCTCCCAGGTGAGCGAGTAAGAGTCTCTGGACAGGCAGGTGGTCACAGCAAGTGACTGCTAAGCCTCCAGGTAGGCTAGCAGGCAGGTAGCAGGAGAGCGCTCCCAGGTGTGCGGCTGAGAGTCTCTGGACAGGCAGGTGGTCACAGCAAGTGACGGCTAAGCCTCCAGGTAGGCTAGCAGGCGGGTAGCAGGTGAGCGCTCCCAGGTGAGCGCTCCCAGGTGAGCGGGTAAGAGTCTCCGGACAGGCAGG
The DNA here is from genome assembly GCF_046119375.1 of Phyllobates terribilis. NCBI lineage: Eukaryota > Metazoa > Chordata > Amphibia > Anura > Dendrobatidae > Phyllobates > Phyllobates terribilis. The sequence continues at coordinate 4,422,668 of NW_027362876.1, read as the reverse complement.
CAGGTATCTGGCAGGTAGTTCCTAGTCTGCAGGCGGACTTATACATAGACAGACTGGCAGGTGCTGGTAGGCAGACTGTCGGACCACAGGATTGCAAGCAGGTAGACAGAAATCAGGCAGATATCAGGCAGGTATCAGGCAACGGAACCTGAGGGCTGAAGCAGAGTTGAAAGGCTTTGCAACAACAGAGCTCGGGCACCTCCATTTTGGAGGAGGTGCCTTATATATGGTGAGGTCCTCCGGCCATTGGCCGGGGACTCCTTAGGACGGCGCGCGCGGCCCCTTTAAGAGAGAGGGAGCGCGCGCGCGCCCCAAACACATTGACCAGGAAGCAGCGTGCGCTGCCAGCAGAGCGGGAGGAAGACGCCAGGCACGGAGCGGAGAGGTGAGGGGAACGGCGTCCCTGCCTAGCAGGAGGCAGGGACGCCGACGCTACAGTCGTCACGTGATTGTAGCAGCCGTCACGTGATTGTGGCAGCCGTCATGTGATTGTGGCAGCCGTCACGTGATTGTGGCAGCCGTCATGTGATTGTGGCAGCCGTCACGTGATTGTGGCAGCCGTCACGTGCTGGTATAACACGCTGCAATTAGAAATGGGAATCGGCACAGGAGTCACAATATAAAGTCAGTGCTGGTAGTAACACAAGAATCCAACAAGCCGAGCGTCCACACGTCGTCCAACTGCCCAACATGGATGATGAGAAGCTGCGGGACGTCACATAATCCGCGATATTCAGGCAGAGAACACAAACCGCAATGTGCTGCCACCGACATCTTCATCAGCTCAGGAGGAGGCGACTGTGTAAGAACATCACCGTTTTGTTTTCCCCCCTGAATATCGTGGATTATTAGATGACTGATGTTCTGCTACTTTTTCTTTTTGAAGTTGTCTACACACATAATGGCTGCAGAGGACTGAGAGAAAGTCCACAGGGAACAAAACAGAAGTCGGGAACAGAAGAGGAGACGAGGGCTGAGCCACTTACACAGACAGAAAGCTGAGGAGGACATGTTATTACTCCAGGATCTGCTCCATTCATTCCCTATGTGGCATCCAAGCGCTGAGCTCGGCTTTTTCCAGAGCCCCATAGAGAATGAATGGAGCTGCAGTTGTTCCCTGACTTTCCGTTCCTTCCCGATCAGACGATGGTTCGCAGTGGTCAGACCCCACGATCAGTAAGTGATCACTGAGCCTGTGGATAAGTGATAACTAAAGTTGACAAATCCCCAGGCCCGGATGGGATACACCCGCGAGTACTGCAGGAATTAAGTAACGTCATAGATAGACCATTATTTTTAATCTTTAAAGATTCCATAATAACAGAGTCTGTACCACAGGACTGGCGTATAGCAAATGTGGTGCCAATATTCAAAAAGGGGACAAATACTGAACTTGGAAATTATAGGCCGGTAAGCTTAACTCTACTGTGGGTAAAATCCTGAGGGTTTCCTAAGAGATTCTATAATAGAGTATCTGAAGAAGAATAACCTCATGACCCAATATCAACATGGGTTTACAAGGGACCGTTCCTGTCAGACTAATCTGATCAGTTTTTATGAGGAGGCAAGTTCTGGACTGGACCAAGGAAATGCAGTGGATGTTGTGTATATGGACTTTTCAAAAGCTTTTGATACGGTTCCACACAAAAGGTTGATACATAAAATGAGAACAATGGGGATAGGGGAAAATATATGTATGTGGGTTAAGAATTGGCTCAGTGATAGGAAACAAAGGGTGGTTATTAATGGAAAACACTCAGACTGGGTCTCATTTAACAGTGGGGTACCACAGGGGTCAGTATTGGGCCCCCTTCTTTTTAACATATTTATTAATGACCTTGTAGGGGGCATACAGAGTAATATTTCAATATTTGCACACTAAACTCTGCAGGGTAATCAATACAGAGGATGACAATTTTATATTACAGGAGCATCTATGTAAACTAGAAGCTTGGGCTGATAAATGGCAAATGAGCTTTAATGGGGATAAATGTAAGGTAATGCACTTGGGCAGAGGAAATAAAATGTATAATTATATGCTTAATTGTAAAACACTGGATAAATCTGTCACTGAAAAAGACCTGGGTGTATTGGTGGACGACAAGCTCATGTTTAGTGGCCAGTGTCAGGCAGCTGCTGCAAAGGCAAATAAAATAATGGGATGCGTTAAAAGAGGCATCGATGCTCATGAGGAGAAGATAATTTTACCTCTATACAAGTCATTAGTGCGACCACACTTAGAATACTGTGTACAGTTCTGGTCTCCGGTGTATAAGAAAGACATAGCTGAACTAGAGCGGGTGCAGAGAAGAGCGACCAAGGTTATTAGAGGACTGGGGGGTCTGCAATACCAAGACAGGTTATTACACTTGGGGTTATTTACTGTGGAAAAAAGAAGGCTTAGGGGTGATCTTATTACTATGTACAAGTATATGAGGGGACAGTACAAAGACCTGTCTACTGATCTTTCTACTCTGAGGCCTGAGACGGGGACAAGGGGGCATCTTCTACGTCTGGAGGAAAGAAGGTTTAATCATAATCACAGACGGGGATTCTTTACTGTAAGAGCAGTGAGACTATGGAACTCTCTGCCGCATGATGTTGTAATGAGTGATTCACTACTAAAATTTAAGAAGGGCATGGATGCCTTTCTTGAAAAGTATAATATTGCAGGTTACAAAAACTAGATTCCATGATAGGGCATTGATCCAGGGAACTAGTCTGATTGTCGTATGGAGTCGGGAAGGAATTTTTTTCCCCAATGTGGAGCTTAGTGTTTGCCACAGTGGTTTTTTTGCCTTCCTCTGGATCAACATGTTAGGCTATGGGTTGAACTAGATGGACTTAGTCTTCCTTCAACCTTAAAAACTATGTTACTATGTATGTAACTTATTATCTTCAGACATCCCCTCTAAGCAATGGCGCACGCCAGCAGTGAAGGCGGGAGGAGGCGCTGGGTACAGGGAAGACTTTACCTCTGGGGGCCACATATAGGACATGTGAGGGGTGGACACTTCCCGTATTCACCATTACTGAGCCCCCTCTCTGTACCGCTCTTATCTGAGTGCAGGAGACACAGCAGTCACTAATCAGCCACTCTCCGGCACTTGCAGCTGTCCGAGCTCTGCTGTGCCTGTTAGGGGTGAAGTTCGGGTCCTAGGAGGCAGCGACTATGCAGCCTGCAAAGCAGATCACAGCCCGGGTACCGCCTCTCCGGATAAATCTCCACCTTGTGAGCTGCTTCTTGTGCAGCAGCCTCATGCAAGTCGCTCCGCTCTCCTCAGCCAGCTCCTGCTGAAGACTGAGCTCCTCTGCCCAATCTAGGAGCCCAATAGCCCTTATCACACCAGTGGTAGCCCAGTGCTGCTGGGGGGGGGCAGAGCTAGATCCGATTTACAGATAGCAAACTAATCAGCCCTAGATATTTCTAATAGCTGCAGAGCAGGCTACATAACTCTGACCGGTGTCCTCATAGACCTCTCCTCAGCCGGGGTCTAATAAGAGCAGTAAGATGGCCGTCATGGGGTCCATTGTTAGATCTCGGCTGCCATAGAAACTCATCGGCACCATGATCACGCCTCCCTCTCCGGTCTTAAGTGCCTAAATGCTGTGAAAGCCACTGACTGTGTCATATAAGGGGTTAAGCTGCCAGGATCAGGGTTGGCTCCACGGCTGGCGCCTGAGGCAGGAGTGGGACTGTGTTATACTGCCACACGACTGCCGCAGATCTTGTAAGAGCCCTGACTGCACCTGCCTGATGATAATGTGTCTTATAACGCGGGTCCTGGTACCAGACTGCCCTTTACATATTAATCACTAGCTGGGAACCAGTTACTTACAGGTTCTAGTTTCTGATGTGTTTCCAGGACCTGTAGTTATCAACATTTTACCCTTAAGGCCCAGTTATAATATTACTGCAACACTCTCACTACATATGAGCGTCCTGTACCTGTATACCTGCCCTGTGTGCGGCACAAAAGTATATAACAAAATGTGTGTACACAAATACCTATCTCCTGAATGGTATTACTGCTAGATCTCCTGTACATAGAAATATGAGGTTCTTAGCGCACACTTTGAGCAAATTGTGCGAGCCCATCTGCCAACGTCAAGGCGACCTCTTCAGATGGGTCCCTACACTAACACTACACTAACTTACTAACTGGGACCACCATTTTTAATGTTTATTATTACTGTACTAATGCAATCAATTGTACCTGTTATAATTCATTTTTTTAATTAGTTTTATAATTTTTTATTACTCTTGTGTTTATGATAATGGTATTACTAAAATCCCTATACTTAGTGTTGATCCAGAAGAAGGCAAAAACCCCAGGACACCTTCAGCCAATTTGTGTCACAGGGGAAAAATTCCTTCTTGACCCCGAGAAAAGGCGATCAGTCCTAGGACCCTGGATCAAATCTAATAATGTTATTACTAGTTATTAATAATTCTTATTAATATTACACAACTAATTGTACTGCTACTGTAGTTATTAGTATTTTAATTTAGGTTTTTTCACTTTTTATAGATTATATATTATTCATGTCCTGCTATCTTATTACTTTGCTATTCTAACTTTTCTATAACTACTTAAAATAATCAAAACAACACTATAATTATTTTTATATTCTTACTATTATTAACATCCTGCTATCTTATTACAGTATTATTCTACTTTCCTATCACTACTAATACTACCCTATACCTAGAGTGTTGATCGAGAAAAAGGCAAAAACCCCAGGACACCTTCAGCCAATTTGTGTCACTGGGGAAAAATTCCTTCTTGACCCCGAGAAAAGGCGATCAGTCCTAGGACCCTGGATCAAATCTAATAATGTTATTACTAGTTATTAATAATTCTTATTAATATTACACAACTAATTGTATTGCTACTGTAGTTATTAGTATTTTAATTTAGGTTTTTGTACTTTTTATAGATTATATATTATTTATGTCCTGCTATCTTATTACTTTTCTATTCTAACTTTTCTATAACTACTTAAAATAATCAAGACAACACTATAATTATTTTTATATTCTTACTATTATTAACATCCTGCTATCTTATTACAGTATTATTCTACTTCCTATCACTACTAATACTACCCTATACCTAGAGTGTTGATCCAGAAGAAGGCAAAAACCCCAGGACACCTTCAGCCAATTTGTGTCACTGGGGAAAAATTCCTTCTTGACCCCGAGAAAAGGCGATCAGTCCTAGGACCCTGGATCAAACCTAATAATGTTATTATTAGTTGTATAATTAATATATTACTTATTGTGCTACTGGAGTTATTTTAATTTATGTTTTTATTTTTATAAATATAGCTATTTAATATTCTTATTATTATTAATAACCTGCTATATTTTTACATTATTATTATTCTTTCCTATCACTACTAATACTACCCTATAACTACAGTATTGATCCAGAAGAAGGCAAAAATCCCTGGACACCTTCAGCCAATTTGTGTCACAGGGGAAAAATTCCTTCTTGACCCTGAGAAAAGGCGATCAGTCCTAGGACCCTGGATCACACTGCTATTCTACCTACTACTATTACTACTGTTATTTTATTACTATTTTATTTCTTTCTTACTATTGTCACTAGTATTATTACTCTTATTACACTAATACTGATACACTACCACTATATTACACTATCCTGCTGTTATTTGGTGGTCTGATACTTACCAGCCGGTATTGCCGTATGTGATGTTATCGGCAGAGAGGTTCCAGCAGGATGGTCCACATGATGTTCCTCTTTCCTCTCAAATACCGGTTGATGTACTGGCGGAAGTTGGTCTGGTTCTCCTTCTTCCTTCTTGTTGTTGGGATCGGTTGTCTTCTTTTCTGGCCTGTGGCCGTCACTTCCCCCCTAGGGATCTTGATGTGGAGTTTCATCTTCTTTGCTTTCTCTTCTTTCTCTTCTTCCTCTTCTTCCTCTTCATCCAGGTAGGCGCACAGTTCTTTTAGTGTCTTCTGTCTTAAATCCATGATGTCCAGCTTTATCTTCTTTGCTGCTTTCTCCTCTTCTTCCTTCTCTTCTTCCTCTTCATCCAGGTACTTGCGCCGTTCTTTTAGTTCCTTGCGCCTTTCTTCCCTCTTCCTTTTCTCCCTGGCTTTATACTCTTCGATGCATCTTCTTTGGGCAATGGGGTTGGTCGGCATAAGGCGCTGGAAGAGAAGAGATGAAGTTAGGAGGCTACAAGGAAGATCCGAATACACAGCTACCTTATAGAAGAGGCCGTAGCGTTGCCCTGAGTCGTCTCACTGACCTCCTTCTTGTAGAGGGGAGAAGGGAGAAACTTCACACAATATGCCAGTCTCCTCAGCTGTTCCTCAGGACTGATGTAATCTGCAGAAAACACAACCAGATATTAGGAGCAATCCTCACCGTACAAAGAGGACGTATGTATGTTAAGACTGTCAGAAGGAGCTCACTGATGGATTCTCAGTTAACTAGTTCTGCAGCCAGCAATAGACAGTACAGCACAGAGGGTACAGGAGGCAAACTGTGCACAATTTTCAATAAAACTCAGAAAAATATTTACCACCAAGTATATGCATTAAAGGAAAGAAAATGTCCCCCGAGATGAGTCTGTTTAATGAAAGCCCCAGAAAGCCATGTAAGAAGAGTATAGAGAACGGTGAGTGAGTGATGGATACTACCGGGTCCAACGCTGGCAGAATACTCCATCCCCATGGTGTCCGCTGATATCTTCTCTTGTAGAAATGTATCCACAATCTATAAAACCTCAGGAGGCGTCAGCAGAGGGTTTGGGGATTGGCTGATATTTCTTTGGTCTTAGAAACATTGGCTATAAATAATTCGGGGGCTCTGCTGGGGAAAGGGCAAATTGGGAAATGTGTAGGATATTTACTGTTCTGTATCTGAGCTTCATTAAAGGGGAATTATCAGATGGAACAAGTCATCCCCTTATCCCTGGGCTCGGTGACGACTGATAGATCAGTGGGGTCCGACCGCGGGAAACTCCAGCAATCACCAAAAAAGGGCAGTGACCCCCATTAGAAGTGATGGCTGGATCCTTCCAGATGGGAGATGTGATGAGTGTGGCGCCCCCCACTGGTGTCTCAGCGTATCATGTGTTGGGGAATAATGACTTCTCCTCTGGTAGATGGGCTGATTGCTGTCAGTTGTGGTCGCTGAGTGCGTGTGATGGGATGTGGCTCCGTCCATTATATTATATCACGTCTTATACCTAGAATCTCTTGCTGATCGCAGGTCTCTGTCTTCACACTCAGATCAGATGGAACAAACTGACCACATAGGAGTTTTTTTTTTTTCAAATTCAAACCGAGCAATCCTATTGGCTGAGTATGACTGTCGTTACCATGGTGACAGAATTTTAAAGGGACAGAACATTAATAATGTATAATAGTGTATTTTCTTACATATTTCCCATAATAGTGGCTGATATATGGACCTGTACAGATAATATGTGGGCGCACACTTCTATAACTCCTCATATTTTTCATACAGCAATTTGGTGGTGCTGCAGAGATATTTTGGGTGTAATATAACTTGCGCTGGCAATTGATCATCTATAAAGTAGTCTGGTAATGTATGTAATGGTCCTAAGATTGTGGCTTTATGTTCAATACAAATCTAAATATTAATCAGACGTCACTCCCTGCTATTTGAAGGGTTTTTGTCCCTTTCCCTATGTCAGAGTAGTATCACATATAGCTCGGATACGCTGCAGCCTTCAGAACAATGAGGTCCGTTGTGGCTTTTCCCTGCACATTCGGCCATTATATAAGTGACGGCAGCTGCGTTGTGTCCCTGCACGGCTGATAGCGTCGCTGTGCAGGGATTCAGTATGGTGGAGCTGGGGCTCTTTTCTTTTATGGGTCGATACAAGTCTTGTTCAGACATATAAATGTGCCTTGATTACATTGTAGAAAAGAAGGGTGACATTACAGGAGTTCCATACATTCTCAGTGTAAGATCAGTGGGGTCGGACCCCCGGCACCAGGGAGTATACAGAAGGAGCTTGTGAATGTCTTACTTTAGTGGTCTTGTAAGCTCCTCATCCCACACTTTTCCTGTATAGGACATATAGCTTTTCTGTATACATAACTCTTATGTAAAAACAACATCCTCCATGCACATTTCTGTAGGTTGCCTGATGGTTCAGGTGTATTTACATCATTTTTTTCTACTGCCCGACCTAACAGCGTTAGCTTGCTCTTTTAGCAATCCAATTGTATTGTTTCACATTTGGGGCGATTGTGTCAGCAGCAGGTTTCATTGTGGCTTTATATAATGGGCACTATTTTTATAGGCTTATTTGGATATTAATGCCTTTGTGAATAGATACTTTGCTGCTACCTTGCTCTTTATTATATTGTGGTGGGCAGTCTGTAGTCATATATTGAGATTTTCTGTGACTAGTTGGGCATATATATGTGAGGATTAACCATATCAGTACCTTGCAATGGTTTTGTTATTCATTGGGGCAATTGTTGCTTTTTAGTTGTTTTTTTTAACATGTTTAGTCTTTAATAAAATTCTATATTTTTGCTATTCCTTGGTGATCCCTGTCATTGCCTCCTTTCTTTCTCCTTGTTTCTTTGCATCTCTATTATGTAGCTGCAGGGTTAGGGACGGCCGGTTCCTTGCAGGAATAGTTATCAGGACGGGTGCGGTTTCTGCTGTAATAACTCATTCATGTGACCCATCAGTCATCACCCGATCAGCCGGGCAATGCTCAGCACAGGCCGCCGTCATCCCACTTCTCTACATCTATTATATAGACACTCCACAACTGCTCCTTCTCTTCAGAATTCAGAAAGATTTTTTTTATTATTTTTTTATTTTTTTATTTCCGCAGCCATGCAGTGACGCTAGGTAGGTGCAGCGCTAAAGGGAAACCCACCTCAGAAGAAAATTCTAGGGTCCTGATCACTAGAGATGAGATCTTAAAGGGAATCTGTCACTAGGTTTTTGCCATATATTCCGAGAGCAGCATGATGTAGAGACAGAGACCCTGATTCCAGCGATGTGTGACTTTCTGGGCTGCTTGCTGGTGTTTTGATAAAATCTTTGTTTTATCAGTAGGAGGTTGTGACTAGAAGACTAGTAAACCTGCAACCAGGTATCCCTCATTTTTCAGGAGTGGTCCAAATTAAATAAAAAAGCGGTCTATAGGGCGCTAAAAGAATGAACACTAGAAGTGAAAAAAATTTTAGGACTAAAAAATAAATTTAATGAGCCCTTTCCACAAAGCGTTTCGATAGTGAACTATCTTCCTCAGGTGGTACATAGCGCGCTTTTTCTCCCTTTCTCTTTTCTCATTTTTCACAAGGTCTGTATAGCAGCCTTCTGCCTATGCACAGTGTACACAGAAAGCTGCCAATCAGTGGTGCAGCCGGTTATACGGAGCTCAGCATTCAGAGCACTGCTAGATCTGCAGTAGATAAAACTAAAATTTATCAAAACTGCAGTGAAATAAGGGACACATTTCTGGAATCAGGTTTCTGCCCTTACATCATGCAGATGGCATAGCAAAACCTGGTGGCAGATTCCATTTTAGAGCCATCGGATATTACCTTGTGACCTCTCAAAGGGGAACTTGATGTCTAGGATGGTTATTATTTTATGTCATGTGTCTCTTGATGCGGGATAACTTGTATGTAATGTGTTGTATGTTAGGTCTATGAACAGTACAAGTCCTTCAGTATAGGGTTACCTGAGAAGCGTACCCAGCATGAAGCAGGACTTGTATTATGTTTTGTCAGGGATGATTAATGTCTGAGTGCTTTATGCTGCGTTCTGCAGTCATCTCTCTGCCATCCTCCGTACACCCATCGCCGTCCTGTTCTCACACTTCTTTATTTGGCTTTTTTCTTGTGGTCGTAATATGGAGCATATTGTATCCATAAAGCGGTCAGATTTGCCGGACCTCATGCTGTTCTGCCGAATCAGACCTAGATCATTATTGGGGGCTGGGGCACCTCCAATTCAAGACGGTAGACAAATCGTGTCTTGTGAGACTGCACGCTCCAGCACCCACAATACTGGAGCATCGGTTAGGTTTACACATATCCACCTGTTGTGTTTTCTTTTGGGACACAGCAGTTTGTAGAATTGTCATCATTACTGTTTTCTTTTTTTTATCTTTCCAGTATTACTGAAATTCAGAAAGATGTGGAGTACAGACTGCCAATCACCTTTAAGAACTTCACCATCAGCATCAATATGTAAGTGACACGGGGTGCTATTGTCTTAGTTGAGAGTTTACGTTGCATTTGTTGGGGTTATTAAATGTGAACCTAATGGGAATTAAAGGGATTGTCCTCTACTTTGCTATTGATAACATCAGCATTGGGTATCAATATCAAATTGATGGGGTTCTGACAGCCCCCCAGAGAGGGAGCCGCATGCTCCTATTCACTTGTGAAGATGGCCCCCACTGATTCCATATTAATGACCTATCCAATGGGTAAGTGATCAATATCAAGGTAGTGGGCAACCCCTTAAAGAAAGCAGACCATATTAGGTACTTCTAGAATATCTTTGTCCCATGCTGTTGATAGACCCCACCGCGTGTAATCGGTACCCTACAATGACTTGTCATTAGTGTTGAGCATTCCGATACTGAAATATCGGGTATCGGCCGATATTCGCGGTATCGGAATTCCGATACTTAATTCCGATACTTTTACAATATCGAATACCGGAATCGGAAGTTCCCATAATGCCTGCGCTCTGCAGTGTCTCTGAAGGATGACAAGCTGGATGGCAGCGCTCAGCTGAGATCCAGCCTGTCATCAGAATGCCATCCCAGCGTGGGAGAATTCTCCTGATCGTTTAAAAGCCGACGGGCGGTAAAAAGCCGCCAGCTTTTAAACAATCGCACAGCCCCATACTGCTTCCCCGCAGCCTCCCACCCCGATCCTCCGCTCCCCTCGCCACCTCCCATCCCGATCGTAAGTTAGGACCGGGCGGGGAGCGCAGCACCAAGGAGCGGGGAGCGAAGGACCCGGGTGGGGAAGCCGGCAGTGAAAAGACTTCACCGCCGGCTTTCCCGTTCTGTGCTGCGCTTTCCCGCCGGTTATTTCAAATGAACAGCTGAGGTATCAGGTGATGCCGATCAGCTGTTCATTTGAAGTAGCCGCGGTGCCCTCAGAGGGTTCATGTGAGTTCATGCTTCACTGCATTGCATGAACTCACATGAACTTTCCTACGGCCACACAGGTCAGCCTCACCTCCCAGACGATCAGACCCATCATGATTGGTGTGTGCGGGGTGTCTGTGCGTGTGTCTGCGAGTGTGAGCGGGGTGTCTGTGCGATGTCTGCGGGTGTGTGCGGTGTCTGTGCGATGTGTGCGGGGTGTCTGTGCGTGCAGGCAGACATAGGCCGATGTGACACTACTACTCCCATCGGCCTATGTCTGTCCCCCGTCCACTCGTGCCAGCAGGATCAGCTCAATGGGAGCAGTAGTTCCCATCAGCCTGATCCTGCTATTTAAATTGCCCTACTGTGTCCCCAATAAATGTTAAATACATGTCATTGGTGGCCAGTGGTTACCTACAATAAATTAGTTTATACATTACCTGTCCCCGCTGATCGCCACCTAAAATAAAGTAAAAAATAAAAAACTACACCTATACTCACCTAGACACCTAATTCCCCGAAGCCATCGATCTCCTGTAATAAAATATAAAATAATAAACCACAACCTTATCCTTACCCCTCCGTAGTAGTCCACGAGTGTCCCACGAAGATCTCCAGTTCAGAGCAGCCACATAGAATGTGACCGCTCTGAACCGCTGCCGCCGCTAGAATGACGGGGCCGTAAAGCAGCCCTGTCATTGCATAAGCGGGTTCGCCGGAGTTCAGGCAGCGCTGCTCCGGTTAGCTCCTTTACGGCCCTGCTGTATCGTGAGAAATTCCCATGGTACAGCAGTGCCGTAAAGGAGGTCTCCGGAGCTGCGCTGCCTGAATGCACTCCGGTGACCTCAGTCAGTGGCTCCCGCTGCCGGGAGCGGACGTGTTCCCGGCAGTGTGAGCTTACAGCAGCCATGCACAGCTGTCACCATCTCCAGATGTGACAGCTGTGCATGGGAGATCAGCGCAGGAACATGGACAGGTAACTATTTTTTTTAAGTAAACTAAGAATTAAATAAAATTGTGTGTTTTATTTCAAATAAATTATTTTTTTCTGGGTGTAGTGTGTTTTTTCTTTTTAACACTTTGTAGGTTAGTAATGGGGGTGTCTTATAGACGCCCATCATTACTAACCTGGGCTTCATGGCAGCTGGCGCTGACATGAACCCCAACCATATTACCCCCTGCCACCGCACCAGGGCAGCGTGGAAGAGCGAGGCTAAGTGCCAAAATTGGCGCATCCTATGGATGCGCCATTTCTGGGGCGGCTGACGGCTGGTGTTTCTAGCCTGGGAGGGGACCAATATTCATGGCACCCTTCCTGGGCTATTAATATCAGCCCCCAGCTGTCTGCCTAGCCTTTGCTAGCTATTAAATAGGGGGTACCCCACGTCATTTTTTTTGGGGGGGTCCCCCATTTTAATAGCTAGTAAAGGCTAGGTATTCAGCTGGGGGCTGATATTAGTAGTCTGGGAAGCTCCGTGGGTATTACCCACTTCCCAGGCTTCAAACATCTGCCCCAGCCGTCTGCTTAAGAGACTAAAATTACGGGGAATCCCACGCCAATTTTTTTTTTAAATAAATCCTTTATTTTAACACTAAATGACATTTGAGGAGTTAATAAAGATGCAGTCCCCAAATTATTATTTATTTTATAATTAATTTTTCCCAAAAATTTTGACGTGGGCTTTGCCATATTTTTGTATGCCAGCCAGGTACAGCATCCAGCTTCTATGAACGCGCCATTTTCCGGGGTAGCTGCAGACTGCAATTTGCATCGGGGGGGGGCAGACAGCTTGGGTCTCCCTGCGCTGCAGATTCCAGCCCCCAGCTGCCTAGTTGTACCTGGCTGGACACACAAATAGGGAGAAGCCCCACGTATTTTTTTTTTTAATTATTTCATGAAATTCATGAAATAATTAAAAAAAAATTGATGTGGGGCTTCGCCCTATATTTGTGTCCAGCCAGGTACAGCAGGCAGGAACGGGCTGCCCCCAACCACCAGCTGCCTATTTGTACTTGGTTGGACACAACAATATAGGGAAGCCCTTTTTTTCTTAATTATTTCATGAATTTCATGAAATAATTTAAAAAAAAATACGTGGGGCTTCGCCCTATTTTTGTGTCCAGCCAGGTACAACTAGGCAGCTGGGGGCTGGAATCCGCAGCGCAGGGAGGCCCAAGCTTTCTGGGCCCCACCCGCTGCAAATTGCAGTCCGCAGCCACCCCGGAAAATGGCGCGTTCATAGAAGCGCCATCTTCTGGCGCTGTACCCAACTCATCCAGGGCCCTGGTGCGGTGGCTCACTGGGTAATAAAGGGGTTAAGGCCAGCTTGGCATTATCAGCTGGCCCTAAGCCCGAAATTCATGGGGTCACGCCAATATTAGACATGACCACCATGAATTTCTAGTAAAGTATTTAAAAAAAACACAACACCCAGAAAAAAGTCCTTTAATTGAAATAAACACACAATTTTTTATTGTTCTAAATTAAACTATACTTACCATCACGCCCATTCCAGCTGAAGCCAACGATCTACACATGCTAAAAAGAAAGAAAGAAATGTTTATTAAATGGAAAGAGGGAGGCATATCTAAAGAAGATTATAATGCAGTCTGCAGATCCTGCAGGGCATGTATCAGGTTAGCTAAAGCTGACAATGAATTAAGGCTTGCAAGAGATGTCAAAAGCAATAAAAAAGGATTTTGGGGGTATGTCAAAAGTAAAAGAAAAGTCAAAGATGCTATAGGATTTTTACAGGATGAAAATGGAGAAATGGTAAGAGAGGATGTTGAGAAGGCCAAACTTTTTAATTCCTATTTTGCATCTGTTTTCTCTCAGAAAGAAAATGTAACATCAACTGATCTTCACTGTCCTTTTAAAGGAATAGAAGAATCCAAGTTATCTGTAAACAGAAAGATTGTGAGGGAATATTTAGCTAACATAAATGAGTTCAAGTCTCCAGGTCCAGATGAATTACACCCCAGAGTACTGAAGGAGATCGTAGAAGAAATTTTAGAACCACTCTCCATAATCTTTGAAAATTCTTGGAGAACAGGAGAAGTCCCAGAAGACTGGAGAAGAGCAAATGTTGTTCCTATCTTCAAAAAGGGGAAGAAGGTGGACCCAGGGAACTATAGGCCGGTGAGTCTGACTTCTATACCAGGAAAGATCTTTGAACAAATTATTAAACAACATGTATGTAAGTACCTGGATAAGAATGAAGTGATTAACCAGAGTCAGCATGGGTTTATAACTAACAAGTCATGTCAGACTAACTTAATTTCCTTCTATGACAGAATCACTGACTGGGTGGATCAGGGAAATGCTGTAGATATAGTATATCTTGACTTCAGCAAAGCATTTGACAAAGTATCTCACACCATCCTTATTGAAAAAATGACCAAGTATGCAATGGACCAGGCAACTGTTAGGTGGATTCATAACTGGCTTAGTGATCGGACTCAAAGGGTGATTGTAAATGGCTTCACATCCAGCTGGATGAATGTCTCAAGTGGGGTACCACAGGGCTCCGTCCTGGGACCTGTATTGTTCAACATCTTTATCAATGATTTAGATGAAGGAATTGAGGGTAAACTGATTAAATTTGCTGATGACACAAAGCTAGGAGGGATAGCTAATACTAGAGAAGAGAGAGAGAGGATTCAAAAAGACCTAAATAAACTGGAGCAGTGGGCAGCAACCAACAGAATGGTTTTTAACAGGGAAAAATGCAAAGTACTACATCTGGGCAATAAAAATGAAAAAAGCATATACAGAATGGGAGGAATAGAGCTAAGCAACAGTACATGTGAAAAAGACTTAGGTATACTAATAGATCATAGACTGAACATGAGTCAACAGTGTGATGCAGCAGCAAAAAAGGCAAATACAATTCTGGGATGTATTAACAGAAGCATACAGTCTAGATCACGTGAAGTCATTATTGGTCTTTACTCCTCTTTGGTCAGACCTCATCTGGAATACTGTGTACAGTTTTGGGCACCACATTTTAAAAAAGACATAGACAAACTGGAGCAAGTTCAGAGAAGAGCGACCAGAATGGTGACTGGTCTGCAAACCATGTCCTATGAGGAACGGTTGCAGGATTTGGGAATGTTTAGCTTGCAAAAAAGAAGACTGAGAGGAGACTTAATAGCTGTCTACAAATATGTCAAGGGCTGTCACATTGTAGAAGGATCATCTTTATTCTCATTTGCAGAAGGAAAGACTAGAAGCAATGGGATGAAACTAAATGGGAGGAGACACAGATTAGATATTAGAAAAAACTTTTTGACAGTTAGGGTGATTAATGAGTGGAACAGGCTGCCACGAGAGGTGGTGAGTTCCCCTTCAATGGACGTCTTCAAACAGAGGCTGGACAGACATCTGTCTGAGATGATTTAGTGAATCCTGCTTTGAGCAGGGGGTTGGACCAGATGACCCAGGAGGTCCCTTCCAACTCTACCATTCTATGATTCTATGATTCTATCTCCTGCAATAAAAGAAAAATAATAAAGCAACCTCATCCTTACCTTTCCATGGTTCCCACGACAGCTTCAGCTCTGCTACATCGAGATGACAGGCTGGACCGCAGCAGAACGTTGCCATCCAGCCTGTCATCCCGCAGACACTGAGAAGCGCAGGCATGCTTGCGCTCCTCAGTGTCTCTCTGTGACGGCATAAAGATGAGCTGAGGTCATGTCCAATGAACTCGGCTCACCTCATGCACGTCACTGACAGCGTGAGAAAATTCTCCTGCACTCAGCGCTTCAGCGTGAGAATTTTCCCACGCTGTCAGTGACGTGAATGAGGTGAGGTCATGTCCAATGAACTCAGCTCACCTCATGCACGTCACTGACAGCGTGGGAAAATTCTCACGCTGAAGCGCTGAGTGCAGGAGAATTCTCCCACGCTGTCAGTGACGTGCATGAGGTGAGCTGAGTTCATTGGACATGAACTTGGCTCATCTGGATGCCGTCACAGAGAGACACTGAGGAGCGCAAGCATGCCTGCGCTTCTCAGTGTCTGCGGGATGACAGGCTGGATGGCAGCATTCTGCTGCGGTCCAGCCTGTCATCTCGATGTAGCAGAGCTGAAGCTGTCGTGGGAACCATGGGAAGGTAAGGATTATGTTGCTTTATTATTTTTCTTTTATTGCAGGGGATCGTTGGCTTCAGCTGGAATGGGCGTGACTGTAAGTATGGTTTAATTTAGAACAATAAAGAATTGTGTGTTTATTTCAATTAAAGGACTTTATTCTGGGTGTTTGTGTTTTTTTTTTTTAACTTTGACTATGGGGTTAGTAATGGGGGTGTCTTATAGACGCCTCTCCATTACTAACCTGGGCTTGATGTCAGCTGGCATTATAAGCTGACATCAACCCCAGCCCTATTACCGCACTGCCACCGCTACAGGGCAGTGGGAAGAGCGAGGCTAAGTGCCAGAATTGGCGCTTCCTATGGATGCGCAATTTCTGGGGCGGCTGACGGCTGGTGTTTCTAGCCTGGGAGGGGGCCAATATTCATGGCACCCTTCCTGGGCTATTAATATCAGCCCCCAGCTGTCTGCCTAGCCTTTGCTAGCTATTAAATTAGGGGGGACCCCACGTCATTTTTTTGAGGGGGTCCCCCATTTTAATAGCTAGTAAAGGCTAGGTATTCAGCTGGGGGCTCATATTAGTAGTCTGGGAAGCTCCGTGGGTATTACCCCCTTCCCAGGCTTCAAACATCTGCCCCAACCGTCTGCTTAACCTCCGCTAGAGACTAACATTAAGGGGAACCCCACGCCAATTTTTTTTTAAATAAATCCTTTATTTTAACACTAAATGACAAGTACAGTAATCAACACTATCACTGTACTTCTTATATATGTGGCTGACATGTTTCTATCTATCTAATCTATGTGTGAAGCTTTATTCTGTCTGTTATAAATTGTCGGGTACCGTTGCTGAATTGCCGGCCGGCTTTTTTAAAGAGACAGTGCATGAAAACACAATTATTTTTTTTAATAAATCCTTTACACTAAATGACAAGTACAGTAAGCAACACTGTCACTGTACTTCATATATATGTGACTGACATGTTTCTATCTATCTAATCTATGTGTGATGCTCTATTCTTTCTATTCTAAATTGTCGGGTACCGGTGTATGCCGCTGATGAATTGCCCGGCTTTTCATGTAATACATTCTACATTATTCTTAGTTGTTTTACTTCATGTAGAATTAACCTACAAGGAAAGAAAGGGTTTATTTTCATTCCGATATTTGTGTCCCATTGACTTGCATTGGTTTCCGGTATCGGAATCAGCGATATCCGATACTTTTTGGGTATCGGTCCGATCCAATCTGATACGATATTTCCTGATATCGGAAGGTATCGCTCAACACTATCCTTAACATATTTCACAGGAAAAAAGTTTCACTTTCGTTTTTGAACGTTTTATTGTGAGCCCGTAAAAGTGGCTTAATACCTCTGACCATGTTGTTGACAGCAGTGACCTGGGGGTTAGAAATGCTTCCTGGGGCGATCCCCATGCTGTCCCCATGTCTTTTGAGCACTGTCACTATCGTTTTGGGCACTTTTTAGGCTTTCTACAGACTGCCGGGGGTGCCACTGCAAAAATGCTCGAGTCTCCCATAGACTAACATTGGGCTCGTTGCTCGGGTCGACCACCCGAGTATCACGGCGAGCTCGGCCCGAGCTTCGAGCACCCGAGCATTTTAGTGCTCGCTCAACACTAAATTTTAACTATACTGATCATCCATGTTGCTTGGAATTTGTGTACCGAGGTACTTAGGTGTGTCTTTCTGCCACTTAAAGGGAAAGTTAAAAATTAGCTTTTGTCTTATGTTCATGGCTTCTTATTTAGAGTAGTTGGCTTTAAAATCGCTTACTTTGCCAAATTCTTTGAATTCCTTTAGTATAGAAGGAAATGAAATAATTTGGTTTCAAACAGAGCAACAAGGCATCTGTGTATAGAGCTAGTTTATAGTGATGTGAGCCTATAGTAACTCCACTAATATCTGGATTTTTATGTAATGCTACCGGGAAATGTTCCATCACCAATGTGTATAGGAGAGGTGATAAGGGACACTCTTGCTTTGTCTCATTTTTAATAGAAAATGTGTCATATAGAAGGCCGTTTACCCTATCGCTTTAGGGTCAGTGTAGAAGGATAGAATTTTAGGTAACAAGAAAGAGCCTAACCCATTTTGTCATAAGGTGCTCTTCAAGAAAGTCCAGTGCATTCTGTCAAACACTTTTTCAGCGTCCACATAAACAAGGCACATTGGGATCCCCGATTTTTTTGCATGTGAAAACTAACAATGTTTTACTTGTATTATCACGCACTTCTCTACCCTTAACGAAGCCAACCTGATCATTGTAACAATTGAGGGTAGGTAGTAGGAGAGCCATGGTACAATTATATTAGAGAATATTTTGATGTATATATTAATGAAATTGGATGAATATTAGGGCAGGCATTTAGTTCTTTTCCAGGCTTTGATAAAACTGTTATGTGAGCCTCAAGTGATTGGGGGGCAAAGGGGGAGTCTTCTGAGATATTATTGAACACTAATGGTAATAACAGAGGTGCAAACATCTTATAAAATCTATTATTGAATCCATCTGGCCCAGGGCTCTTCCCGATAGGGAATGATTTATTGGCCTGTCCTATCTCTTGTTCAGTGAAAGCTTTGTCTAGTATCTCCTGCTCAGGGGTCTGTAAGGAAGGAACGGCAATGTCCTTAATATACTTGTCAGTTTTTGTTTCAAGAATATTAGGTGGCATGTCGTGGTATTTTCCATGAATATTATGTAGTGAGCTATAACAGCAATGAAATGCGTCAGCTATGTCAGTGGGGTTATGAATTTATAGCAGTCGTGCTCCTTTTGTTTTGGATACATACATCTCTGGCAAAAATTAAGAGACCACTGCAAAATTTTCTCAGATTTTTCTCTTTATAGGTATATTATAGAGTAAAATGTACATTGATGTTTTAGTCTATAAACTACTGACAACATGTCTCCAAAATTCAAAGCTAAAAATGTTGAATTTATTTGCAGCAAATGATAAAGTGTCAAAATACTAAAAAAGAAACAGAGAAACAGTGCTTTCAGACCTCAAATTACTCATGTTTATAATGTGAAATCAATATTTGGTGGACTAACCATGATTTTTAATCACAGCTTTCATTCGTCTTGCCATGCTTTCCACCAGTCTTTCCATGCTTTCCAATAGAAAACTGTTCAGTGGTCTCTTAATTTTTGCCGGAGCCGTATGTCCTTTGCATCCGTGGATGTAACTTCCTTGTCAATGAGAGACCACATTTATCTGTGAATTCGTACGAGTACCTTCACATGTGATCTTGATATTTTGTATACGTTTGATCTAGTAAAGACCTTCGCTCCTTTCTTTTTTTCAATCAGATAATTTTTATTTAACAAAAGAAAGACCAACATTTTGTTTTTGTCATATAAACTTTGTGACAAAAAAAAAAATAAAAAGAAAGAAAAAACAGTAAAGAATACAAGAACCGGTTTACAATGATATAAATCCCAATATCGCTCTATAGTACAAGGTTTTTGAATAGTAATTTTACATTTGTACATAAATATCTGAATACTTCCTGACGGTTTTTTTTCCCTATTGGGACATCAAAAGAAAAAGAATCTATCTAAGAAGGGACAATTGTGTGGACTGAGACAATTATTATTTGCTGACACCTTAGGTATCAGGATATAAATTCCTGGTTTACTGCAGGGATATGTACAAATGGTCCAGTATAGTATTTCTGAAGCAATATCTGGGGTAATTAACCATTGCTCCCATATGTGTATGGATTTCTTGAGAGCGTTCCTTTAATATAAGATCCACTTTCCAAGCATAGAGTGTTATTTATCCTGGATTTTAGTTCTGTTATCGTTGGGGGAGAATTGTCTATCCAATGTAGTGCCAACAACTTTCTGGCTTGGAATAATATTCTTGAGCTAGCTATTGCCATATGGGAGTCTGGATCTACGTCCTCTCCCAGGAGTCCTAGGATACAGATTTTAGGTTCCAACTGAAGTTGTATCCCAGATACAGATCGTACAAGAGCGATCACCCCCTTCCAGTAGTCGCCAATATTTACACATTCCCACGTCACATGCATCAGGTGGGCGTCCTTTAGACCACATCTAGGACATGTGTCATCCATTTGTATTTCAATTTCAAATAAAATACTTGGGGATCTATATACCCTATGAATGAGAAGAATTCGGGACAATCTTTGTGACTGACAATGAAAGTTTCGTTGTCAAATCCAGTATTTCCCCCATTGCTCCTCAGATAAGGGACCCTCACCCCCCTCCCATGTCTTAACTATCAAAGGATATTTATCCAAATATAGGGCCAGTAACCGCTTATAAATAATGGATATTAGACCTTTTGTATCCAACGATGTAGTAATGGTATCTATTGGGTGATGTCTATAAATCAGTATGGCGTTTATTTTAGTTGTGTAGTATATGCAAGATGTATTTGCAGATATTGATAAAACACCCTATGCGGAAGGTTAAAATCTGCCTTTATTTGTTCAAACCTCTTGAATAATCCATCCCTCAAGAGTTCTGATACCAAACATATACCCCTATCCTCACACTCACTAACATTTTTTAGTTTATGTAGTTCTGGTAAGTTATAGTTCTGCCATAAAGGAGTATAGCTTGTGTACTTTCCAATTCCCAGAATATTTTTACCCCTATCCTGCGCCTTATATATTAACTTTAGTGTACGACATTTTAAGTCATTTTCTCGAGGAGGCCCCATATCTAGTACCGAGAATGGAAGTTTCCACTTGGTTCCTTCCATAAGTAGGTGCCTTGAAATTACACAATATTTGCAAGTACCCCATCCATGAAACTACTTTAGCTCCATTCTAGTGTTAAGCAGGTCTATATATACCTGGAGGGAAGCAGATCATTTATGTTGTTTGTCAAGGAGATCAATCCGCTCAAGCAAATGGGAGACTTTAGCTGTTCTCTCCTTTTTTTAGCCTTTATCTAAGTTTTATTATTATCCCTCTGAGGACGCATGTGAGTGCTTCCCATTTAAATGGTAAGGCAGTTTCATCATGCTCATATATTTGAAGCAGTCTATAGTCTCAAGAAGGTCTGAGACACAGAGTGAGTCTTTCAGCAGATTATCATTTAGGATCCAACATCTGAAGTCTTGGTGGAGTCCGGCATAGTCAGATTACAATATACAGGAGCATGGTCTGACCATACAGCAGTTCCTACCTGAGATGTAGGTTGTAACGTAGGCAAGTGACGGCTAATTAAGAAAAGGACTATATGGCTATGCATATTGTGTAAAGGAGAATAATAGGTATAATCCTTTACGTCTGCATGTAGTATCCTCCATATATCGACCGATTGAGACCGGAGCACGTTTAGCAAAGCTTTTGTTTGTGTTTTAGATTGGTGACACCAGCCCCGGGACGCGTCTAAAGAAGGTTCCAAGACAAAATTAATGTCACCTCCAATGATGATAAGGTCCTCCGCAAAATATTTTAGTTTGTTTAAGTAATGACGGCATGTCTTAATTTGGTCACAATTAGGGAGATAGAAGTTTTCCAAAGTCAAAATTTTGGAGTAGACGGAGATCTTAACAAACACGAACCTCCTCTTCGTGTCAGACAGTGTTTCTACAATAGTATGCAGCAGTGATCTGTGGCGGCCTATACTCAGCACCCTAGACTTCAAAACATTAATCATCTTGGCATCCCAGAAAAATGCTATCTATTAGTAAACTGAGGTACAGTATATGATCGCCTCTAAAGTGTGACTCCTGAAGAAAGAGAAAATGTACGTGCTGTTTATGCCTACGATAAAACACTTGAGCTCTTTTCTCTGGAACATTAAGTCCTCTGACATTCAATGAGCAAGGTTTGAGTTGTGCCAGATTATATGAAAAAAAGGGGGAATGGAAGAGAGAAAGGTTAAGAGAAAAGAGGATTTATAGATGGTAGATAGTAATGTCTACCTCTCTGTGTCTAAGAAGTATAGATTATGAATATATCAAAACAGTAGGAAATTGTGAAACAAGCAGATCCCAATGCAAGTCCCTAACTGGGGGATGTCTCTACAGGCGTAAGTCAAACTTTCAGTTCTAGGATTCCTATTAGGTGGAACCATGGAATATAAAGCAAGTAAAGTAATACAGCCTGATACTACAGTAGTATCATGTGAACTCAACTTATATTCTGGTCTAAGATCTTATATGAACTTAGACATTCTATATAGTGGAAGAGTGGCACCTAATGCTCTATTTAGATACATCTAATTATATGCTTAAAGAAATAAGTAAGCATCTGCAAACTGTCTCTCATCAGGGAAGACAAGATTCATTTCAGGAGCTCATATGATTGGCAGGTTCCTCTCCCATCTGGCTGCATCACCATCAAGTTCCTGATCCATTGAACACCTTCTGTGACGTGCTGGAACTCTCTGTGGCAATGGTGGAGCAGGTGGGCAGTCAGATATATGGAATGTCCAGGGCATCACAGAAAGGTCTCATGTTGCTTGGATCTTTGAAAATATACAGCTGTAATGGGTACCCCCAGGAGTACATCAGGCCATTTTCCCGGATGGCATCAAGTAGTGGTTGCAATACCATTCTTTTAGCAAGTGTCATTCAGGATAGATATGTGAGCAATTATATGCGTTTTCCATTGAAATCACCAGGACCCAACTCTTCTGCTTTCCTCACAATGGCATCTTTTACATTGAAAAAAAGTATGCGACAGATAATGTCCCTTGGACACTCAGGATCTGGGCATGATTGCCTATTGTACGGTGCCCCTTTTAAATCTCCACCTCCTTATCAATAGAATCACCAAGGACATTATGAATAATGATCGCAGTGTTGGCATAATCACTTGTGCATTGATGCTTTCAGGTATACCCCTTATCCAGATATTATTGTGATTTTCTTGATCATCAACCAGATGGTTTATTTACTGGCTGTGAAGATCCAGTGTTAAGCCCCCGTCTCACATAGCGAGATCGCTGCTGTGTCACGGTTTTGGTGACGCAACAGCGACCTCACCAGCGATGTCGCTATGTGTGACACTTTGCAACGATCAGGCCCCTGCTGTGAGGTCGCTGATCGCTGCAAAGTGTCCTGGACCATTTTTTGGTCATTGCCCTCCTGCTGATCAGCACACATCGCTGTGTGTGACCAGCGGGAGCAGCGATCAGGCTGGTAACTATGGTAAACATCGGGTTACTAGGGGCACACGCGCACCTAGTAACCCGCTGTTTATCATGGTTATGAGTTTGCTAAAGTGAGCGGTAACCTCCCGCTCACTGTAGCAGAGTGGTAACCATGATAAACAACGGGTTACTAGGAGCGCGTGTGCCCCTAGTAACCCGATGTTTACCATAGTTACCAGCCTGCTCCTGCTTCAGCAGGCTCGTAACCAGGAGCAGGACATCGTGGAATGATGCCTGTTTGACAGCTCACCAGCGACCACATAGCGACGCAGCAACGATCCCTGACAGGTCGTATCGTTGTCGGGATCGTTGCAGCGTCGCTAAGTGTGACGGGGCCTTTAGTTTCTGAGCATTATGATGGCCTCTAACTTGGATGAGATTATCCTCTAATCTCTGTACCTTGTCAGTAAGCTGTGACAGGATAGAAGTGAGGGGACGTATTTCAGTATTGTATGTGGTCTCCAGCCTCTGAATATATTGCTCCATGTCTTCTTTAGTCGGGATAAACGCAATCTGATATACAAATAAGTTATGTTGTTCCCCATATCAGAATAACCTGTGGCTGGGGGGGTAAATGTCCCTGTGAAGCAAGCACTGCTCAGTATGTGGGCTTTGGTGAGAGTACAGGGAGATTGGTGGAGCTGTTTTCTTGTGAGGCCGACATTAAGAGAGAAGTTGGTGCAGGACTTACAGTCTGGAGCTGTCTGGCATCATGAGGGTTAAGACTGCTTCTTTTTCCACGCTGAGGTGAGGCAGTAATAGCTCCGGAGCAGGAAGATAAGACCTTCCATAAGAAACGCTGCATACCAGACATGCTGACAGAGGTGGAGGACCTCAGATTAACCTCTGATCTCTTTTTTCTTTCCCATATCGAAAGTCATGTTTGAGGCTGTAAATTGCTTATAATTCCCCCAGGAACACGGTCTGAAGAGAGTGCTTTCAGTGTGTGCATTCTCTTGGTGCTGTGTCCAGGCCATGTCCTTCTTGTTGATGTACAATACGTCTGAAGGTGGCGTTGATTGGAAGCAGGATTGTGTGATGTAACAATCTTGTGTGATGTAACATCCTTACGGAAATGCGAGTTGTGACACCAATGGAACTGCGCCAGAACAGGAAGTGCGTATGAGTGTTTTTATTTTAAAAAGGCCAAACATGAGGAATGAGAAGGAGTTGTCCTAGTAGTGGACAACCCCTTTATGAAGATATAATTTTTGGTTAAAAATGAAAAAGTATTCTCCCCTGTTTCTCTTAAGTTTGTTAAGGGTTGATTTCCGTGTAAAACATTTCCTGCATTAAGAACATGAAAATGGCTTCTCGTCTGTGTGAGTTCTCTGGTGACTAAGAAGTGATGATTTCTTCACAAAACATTTCCCACATTCTGAACAGGAAAAAGGTTTCTCCCATGTGTGATTTCTCTTGTGCTTAACCAAATCTGATTTCTGGCTAAAACATTTCCCACATTCTGAACAAGAAAAAGGCTTTTCCCCTGTGTGAGTTCTCTTGTGCTTAACCAAACCTGATTTATGGATAAAACATTTCCCACATTCTGAACAGGAAAAAGGCTTCTCCCCTGTGTGATTTCTCTGGTGTATAACCAAATCTGATTTCTGGATAAAACATTTCCCACATTCTGAACAGCAAAAAGGCTTTTCCCCTGTGTGAGTTCTCTGGTGCATAACCAAACCTGATTTCTGGCTAAAACATTTTCCACATTCTGAACAGGAAAAAGGCTTCTCCCCTCTGTGAATTCTCTTGTGTGTAACAAAACCTGATTTCCAGCTAAAATATTTTCCACATTCTGAACAGAAAAAAAGGCTTCTCCCCTGTGTGAATTCTCTTGTGCTCAACCAAATCTTTTTTCCGGCTAAAACATTTTCTACATTCTGAACAGGAAAAAGGCTTCTCCCCTGTGTGAATTCTCTGGTGCTTAACCAAATCTGATTTGCAGCTAAAACATTTTCCACATTCTGAACAGGAAAAAGGCTTCTCCCCTGTGTGAGTTTTCTTGTGTTCAACCAAATGTGATTTGTAGCTAAAACATTTCCCACATTCTGAACAGGAAAAAGGCTTCTCCCCTGTGTGAGTTCTCTGATGTCTGATACAATTTGATTTCAATGTAAAACCTTTCCCACATTCTGAGCATGAAAAAGGCATCTCCCCTGTGTGAGTTCTCTGATGTCTGATTAAACTTGATTTCTCTGTAAAACATTTTCCACTTTCTGAACAAGAAAATGGCTTCTCCTCTATGTGACTTCTCTGGTGATTAACAAGATGTGCTTTCTGGTTAAAAAATTTCCCACACTTGAAACAAAAAAATCTATTCTCTGCTGTGTGAATGCTTTGATGTTTAAGAAAAGACTTTTCGAGGGAAAAACTATTTCCATATTCTGAACATGAAAATGGCTTCTTTGCTTTAGGAGCAATTTGTTTTTTAATGCTTATTTTGTGACTTTGATTTTCCTTAGTAGTCGGTAATGAATCAGAAGACCGGATCTGTTTCAAAGGATCAGATGACAGATCTTTGCAGTGAAGGGATGATGGTATATCTGGAGTAATGGCATTCACTTCAATTGTATCTTGTGTGATCTCAAGATCATCTGATTTAAAAATTGAAGATGTCAGCTGTCCCTCTGATCTCCCGGTACAGTCATCTGCCAAGAATAAAACCAATTATTATTTATGAATAATATATCCTTAAAATTTATATTGTTGAATATTTCTACTTAAAGTCTCCATAAAAATGTACTTTATGTAAAAGTATCATTATTTACCAAGAAAACATCACAGAAAAAAATCAGCCTTACCAACACCAAATCAGATAAATGCATTAGCATTTTAGTGTTGGTTGGGTGTACTGGGGTGTCTGTCCATGTGGGGTGCACTTATATAGTGCTGGGCAGCCTTCCTGATGTAATAGTATGGGCATCATCAGTATCCTAAGTCAGACACTGTGCATCAAACCTACCTGTGTGACTGGCGTCCTATGCAAGCTTCTTCTGTGTGCATCTTTAATACTAGGCAACCACACCCTCCATGAATTTGGTAGGTCTGGGAGTGGTTGCTCCATCAGTATTTTGCACCTGCGCTGCCCCCACCTTTATCATGGGGGTCTGCGGCATCCTGCTAGTGCATTTGTTATATGATTTGGTGCTGGTAAGGCTGTATGTTTTTCTGTGATTTTTTTTAAATTTTGCCCTATGTTAGCCGTCATTATTCACCAAGACAATGACAGTTCACAGTCTAATAGAAAACCTCATAGGATGAACCAGTAGAGCGTGGTGTTCAACTGTTTGTTCATTCTGCCTCCCAAATATGGAATAAAAAGCCATCAAACAATGTTATGTAGGGGAAAATAATATCAATAAAAACTTCTACTCATCTCACAAAAAACAAGTCCCCACTCAGGTCCACCATCAGTCAATGGAAAATCAGAAGTTTCCACATTATTAGTGGCTCAAAGGCTTTTGAAAAACAACATGGCTTCCATAAACCAATCCAGCAATATCCACTCTCCCAAAGTCAGATCTCCCCCTCGCTTCTGAGCCTTGCAGTGTGCCCAAAACACATTTAGCATCCATGTATATGACATTACTATAGTGAGAAGAACCCACTTAATTGATGTTGTGTGTCTCCTGGAGCACAATCTGGACACTATGTGTTGGGTACTGAAATTATAAATTTGTAATTTTCACTCTCCAACATCCACTGTGTGCTAATTTCCGGAAAGTGCCTGTCGAATCAAAATAGTCACTACTCTAATAGATTATTTCACTGAGGGTTATAATGTCCAAAATGGATTCACTTTATGGGGATTTCTACTGCTCTGGTTTTCTGCAATTTGGTCACATTAGGGCTTCTGTAAATGGTGGGTCCCATCTCCTCTGGGATCTGCTCATGCGCCGTCTGCTTCTGTCACCAGGAGCCGCCTTACTCATCCTGCAGGCGGCGCTGGTGATGGAGGAGACATCAGAACCAGAAGCTCTGGGCGGCGCAGGCTCTGTCCAGCCACTAAGATTAGGGAGCCTGGGACCATTAGTACCATCCAGTCTGGCAGTATGGGTGTGTGTGCTGTCCAGCTGGAGTAATCTGCTCCCTGCTTCAGCCATTTGGAAAGCACCACACCCTACTAAAGCTGGAAGCAAATTGCAGGAAGCTGCCAGATACAGCCTTGTTCTCCTCTGGTTCAGTCCTCTGTGCTCAGCTCCCGGCTTGTGTATTTGTTTCTGTTGTGACCTCGGCCCGTGCACTGACTACTTTTGTGGGATTTTGTATTTTCTCTGACCTCCATGTTCTGACCCGGCTATCTGACTATTCTTCTTGCCATCTCACACCACAGAACATTAGGTTACACTGTGGCCCAAGCTTAGGGGGTCTCTGTCTAAGTCCAGATCCATGTAGAGGGATTAAAGGATGATGAGCAAGGCAAACCCTGGGATCTGGAAAATGGAGTAGATAGTGCCAAGCCTGTTTGTGGTGGCCATCTTTTGAGCTGCCAGGTGACAATGAACAGTGTCCCCAATACATTGTGTCTGCAAACTATTCCAGCAAGATCTGCATTCAAATAGCTAAATGTCGCTCCTTCCCTTCTTAACCTGCCATGTGCCAGACAGTAGTGTACAACCGTATATGGGGTATTGTCAGATTCAAGAGAAGTTGGAATATTATTTGTAAGGTCCATTTGTTTCCTATTATCCTTTGTGAAGAATTCCAAAGTTATCACCATATAAAGTGACACATGTCAGATTTGAAAAATGGGCCCAGATAGGAACACAAAACTGGCTGCAGGAAGGGGTTAAATCAGAGTATTTTGGTCACTAACTAGTATAGTCAAAACTGTGAGTATAGACAATAACATCTACTGAAATGACCAAACTCAACAGTCTCCATCAGTAAGTAGTGAGTAACTAGTGGTGAAACCTCTCTGGGGTAATTGGAGTATGGGGCTCGGTGGCTCTTGGGAATCTAAACTATCATAAGAGACAATATTTTCTATCAGAAGAGTTTCAAGAAGAAATATTAGACGTTCAAAGAGAACTTTTTATAATACTGCAGAGCTGAGACGTCTTAAATTTAGCTTAAAGCTATATCATGTCACAAGTGTAATGTTTTTTTTTTGTTTAGTTTATCACAATCTGGTTTGAAGTTAGTCGGTTTTAAAAGAAATTGAAAAGTCAGGATAAAGGGAAACTCTGTTGTTATTGTACAGAAATTCACACTTGCCCTCACTGCACATTTAATGTTGTAGATCATAAATGTGAAGTTTGGCCAGAAAGACTGGACCTGGTCTTGTAGGGACCATATGAGCACATTCAGCAGCTCAGAAGGGAGGGAAGGCAGATTCATCCAATAAGATATCAGGGGTCTAGGAAGCCAACAGCATCATTGCCCTCTGCTTTCTCTTACAGATCCATCATAATATTTTTCTTCAAGTGATTTTCTGGCTTTGTGGTTTACAGATCTGGGCAGGTAACGTCTCCTAATCACAGTGAGTAGGTGGATCCTCCAGGTTGTAAGTTCTATGGAAAAGGGTTTCAATGCCCAAAATCATTTGAACAGTTTTGGGTGGAAGAGAATGTTGTGGTCTAGAGGCAAAATGGTGATCACATGATTGTGATACGGCCGGACTACACCACCGATAAAGCAGCCACAGCCGGTGACTGAGAAGAATATGTGACTTCTCAGCATTTAGTGGTTACTACTCACCTGGGTAGTTATATGTAGGAATCTTCTCTTTACCCCACTCATCACCCCTCACATATGTCTCTGTAGTATTAATATGGGTCAGATCTTCACCCTGAAACAAATATTGTAAAAGTCACAAACAGATGAGAAGTCACATCTATGATCAACTCTAATCCTGACATCTCCACCGTTGTCATTACACAAATAGAAAACACATAATACTGGTGGATAAAACTAGGTTGAACACAAGACCCTCACAGCCGTCTACACATCATAGGGGAGATCTCATGACACCTTCTCTCCATCTACCTGATGATCCTGAGGAACATTGGGATCTTCTTGTTTACAGTCATGTGGAAGAAAAGGATGGGGACATCTGTCTGGTGTTGTCCTCTTACTGGATAGATCTGGAAGAAACACATACAGGGACTGAATTTATTCTTTACATACAGATAATTATAGGCCGTGTGTATTTAGTCCTGTCTATTACCTGGTGATGTGAGGGGCTGGGGAACCTCCATCATGACGACCTTGTACAGATCTTTGTGTCCTTCTAAATACTCCCACTCCTCCATGGAGAAATAGACAGCGACATCCTGACACCTTATAGGAACCTGACACATACAATCATACCGTCATGCACCGATCCCTTCATAGTGTTACTGTATAATGTCCCAGCATTCCCAGCAGTGTCACCTCTCCAGTCAGCAGCTCAATCATTTTGTAGGTGAGTTCTAGGATCTTCTGGTCATTGATGTCATCATGTATGAAGGGGTGAGATGGAAGCCCTGTGATTGGGCTCAGGGGTCTTTCCCATCCCTCAGACACATGGACCTGACAGCGCTCACTAGTGGTCTTCTTCACTAATATGTAATCCTGGTTATGGAAAGACATATAAATAAATCTCACTCCAGACATTTCCAGAGTCCTCACCTCTCCAGTTCTGTCCATCTGTTATTCCCATAGATAAGAATGATGTAATGTGACGTCATCAGAATCTCTCACCTCTCCAGTAAGCCGGAAGAGGATCTCTAGGGTGAGGTGTAATATCCTCTCCGCCATCTTGTCTCTGTCCATATTCCTCTTTGATGGGTCCATAAGGAAAATTATCTTAAATAGAAAATCTTCACTGAGAGGATCTGATATTGTAGGGACCTGAATGAGAAGATGATGAGCCGATGTAACATCATAAAAATCCTGTGTAATAATACAATTACTGGAGATAATAAGGGGAAACATATGAGGAGATATATTATTTTACAGTATTTAGTTTTCTGCTTTACATCTAGTAATAAAACCTTTATATTTTAGGCCACAGACAACAAGCAGTTTCTTCCTTGGAGTCTGCAGCTGAACACGTTTCTCAAAGACTCATCTTCCATAAAGCTAAATTCTCGTCTCATTTACCGACACTGCAATCGGCATTAGCAATACTGCAGGAGATATTAATTGCACATAATATGAGAAATAACTACTTCATGATGAGGATGACATCTTCATCTTCTACTACGGCTCTAGAAACATATTTAGCCAGATTTCTTCACTAACTACATCTCCTCCGGTCGTCTATATGAATGTTTCCCGTCTTCCCCGGACTGTAATCTTCTATCACGTTAGATCTCATGTCTGATTCACACACAGAAGTTTGAGGCTTTGATACATGGTAAGGTTTTTAATATTAAACAGAGTATGACTATCCCGAATGGGTTCATCTTGCCATGATGGGATAGCTTTCATGCTATTTTTGATCAAAAACAGTGTTGCTAAGAACCCTATTTTATTTAAATGCACTTTTGCTTTTTATTTATTTATTTACAGCAGGGTTTATGATCATTTTTCTTCTTATAGTTTTTTTCTGATTTATGGCCATAGTAAACATGCATTTGTGTGCTGAATGGATACCAACTTAAACCAAGCTCAAATTCTGCGTTTTTTCACGCGCACCATAGTGGCCCTGTGGGCTGCTGCTATGGATGATACACCCCTAACTATCCAACTATCATATGGTAAAAATCTCATAGGTCCTGGATTTATTAGTATCTGCAACAAGAATGGGACTAAGTGAGTATTTATTAAAGGAAATCCACTCCACGGACTACCCCACGGCCAGCAAGCATCAGAATCTTCACTGAATAAAAAGCCATTTCTCAGCAAACAGACCTCTAATATGAGGCCTACAGGTATGTATAGATTCACATTTCTATCACCTGTATACCAATATTAGAGGTCAGATAAGTCCCAGGGGGTGACCGATTCCCTTTCATCAGCCGTGGGGTAATCATAAAACCAGATATGTATCAAAGTATTGTAAGGTGGTTAATGGTTACGTAGTCGATGGGAGGTATGTGTCACAGAGATGGCTGGTCTCTGATGTAACCCGGAGTGCTTCTCTAGGGCAGATAAGCACCTGGGAGCCGGGTTACGGGTAGCTAGGAGAGAATGGGCGGGTCCAGCTACCTACATACCTCACCTCTGGGTGTGGTTAACAGCCTATAAAATGGAGGCTGTTGTTTGGCACATGGTCTGTGTGTTTGGAGGGAGAAGGCCTCCTGTGTATGATTGTCTTCAGACCAAGACAGGACACTGGACGCTACCCCAGCTTGTGTGCCACACAGGCCTGACTGAGCAGAGACCTGCTAAAGACATTTACTTTGTTTGCCTGATCTAAAGGCTATTTGCTTTCTGTTTGGCTTCTGGGTTTATGAAGCAATAAACCCACATGAACTTTTAAAGGAACATGCCTCCTGTTTTCCTCCCGTCGCACCCAAGTGAGTAAAACCTCTACAATTGGCGTTAGACTTGCGGGCAGCGTTACAAGCAGAGATGTGTGACTGCTACAGCATGGACTGTATGTCCTGGGTGAAGTCTGTCGCAAGCTAGCAAGCATCACCAGACAAAATGGAGGACCCGCTGAAACACCTGGTCCAGTCACAGAAGCATCAACAGGAGACCAACAGGCTGTTGTTACAGCAGATCCAGCAGCACTAGCAGGAACAATGGCAGCAGATGCAGCTTCTGGCAACCACTATCCAGGGCAGGATGAGCGCTCCAACCCCAGGTCCGACTGATGACTCCCATGTCCGGAAGGTGATATGAAGGGGTTTGCATAAAATGACCCCGGGAGATGACGTCGAGGCCTTCCTGACGGTGTTTAGAAAGATCGCAGAGAGGGAGAAATTTCCGCAAGAGCAGTGGGCAGAGGTACTGGTGCCATACTTGACGGGAGAGCCCCAGAAGTACACCTAGTAGGCGTACTATGATTTAGCTTTGCAGGACGCCCTATTTAGCTTTGCATAGTACGCCCAAAAGGCGTACTATGATTTAGCTTTGCAGGACGCCAAAGAGTATGGCAAGCTAAAGACTGAGATTGTTGTGCGTTTGGCGATAACAGTGACTATCAGGGCACAGCAGGTTCGTACCACCTCGCTCCCAAATGTTTGACCTGTTGCACCTGGTCCAGAAGTGGCTGCAGCCGGAGTCCTCAATGCCTGCGCAGATGGTAGAGTGGATGGTGATGGACCGGTTTGTGCACTCCCTGCCGAGGCCCATACAGCCTTGGGTTGCCCAGGGTGATCCCCAGAATGCGGATGAACTGGCGGACTGGTCGAGAGATACCAGGGGGTTGAAGGTTCCTTGGGAAGGCTGCCCTCTCCATACTGTGCGTCCCAACAGGGGGTGGAGGCCCAAAAGGTGGTGGGACTTCCAAGGCCCAAAGGGACGAGGGAGGTGGTGCCCAAGGTCCATACGGGTGATGTTGTTTGCTGGAGGTGCCACGGCCCAGGGCATATAGCCGCCTGTTGTCCCCTGACCCTTGAGCCGATGGACTGCAGTATAGGACATCGTTGTTCATATTATTCAGCCTGCAGCGTGAACTGTCCACCCAGTGAGGGGCCACAAGCATGTCCCGTGAAGGTGAACGGACGGGAGGTAACGGCACTACTAGACTCGGGGAGTCTGGTGACCCTTATGAGGGCCACCGTTCCTCTACAAATGATCCCTGGGAAAAAAGTCGTCGTTCGGTGCATTCATGGTGATGCTAAGGACAACCCATGGCCAGAGTGGACCTTGAAATGCCCACGGTACTGAGTCCCACAAAGTCGGCATCATTCTGGACTTGTTGCACCCTATTATTATAGGCTGGGACTTTTGTTTGTTTTGGGATCTGTTGGGGAAGGGTTCTGGGTTCGCTGGCTCAGATAAGAAAACAGTTAACCCTAATGAGGCATCACCACACCCAGAGTCAGACAGGTTTCCCTTTTGTGTCCTTGTGGGGGATGAGGAGGTAGTGCCCCCTGTGTCTGCCATTCCGGAGTTAGGGGTGACCAGCGAGAATTTTGGGTCTGCCCAACATAGGGACCTAACTCTGAAGGAAGCCTTTACTAATGTCACTGTTATAAATGGGGTTGCACAGGAGCCGAGGCTAACACAAGGTTTCCCAATTTTATTATGAGTGGGGAGTTGTTGTACTGGGTCAAGAAAGTGAGGGAGGAGTGTGTGGAGCAGTTAATAGTGCCAGGCCCCTTTACAAGGAAGGTGTTGGACATGGCCCATTCACATGTCCTGGGGGGACATCTGGGAGTGGAAAAAACACAGGAACAGATCATGCAAAGGTTCTATTGGCCTGGTTGTCACGGGGAAATATTTAAGTATTGCAGGTCTTGCCCTACATGCTAGTTAACC
This sequence comes from Phyllobates terribilis, assembly GCF_046119375.1. Classification (NCBI taxonomy): domain Eukaryota; kingdom Metazoa; phylum Chordata; class Amphibia; order Anura; family Dendrobatidae; genus Phyllobates; species Phyllobates terribilis. The sequence goes on along the minus strand of NW_027362876.1, from coordinate 4,388,901 downwards.
ACCCCCACCTCTCACTTTCGAAGTCCCCTTGTGCCATTGCCCATTATTGAAGTGCCGTTCGAAAGAATTGCTATGGACTTGGTCGGTCTCCTGGTTGAATCAGCTCGTGGGCATCAATATATATTGGTTATCCTGGACTATGCCACACGCTATCCTGAAGCTTTCCACTGAGAAACTCCTCCGCAAAATGTATAGCCTGTGAGTTGGTCCACGTTTTTTCCCCGAACAGGCTTACCAAAGGGAGATACTCACCGATCAGGGAATTCCCTCTATGAGTAAGGTGATGAGGGAGTTATGCAAAGCCCTTCAAATCTCCCAACTGAGGACTTCAGTATACCATCCTCAGACAGATGGCCTAGTCGAAAGGTTTAACAAGAATCTGAAGAGTATGCTGAGGAAGGCCATAGAGAGGGATGGTAATGACTGGGATTGTCTCCTACCATATCTGTTGTTCTCTAACCGAGAGGTTTCACAGGCCTCTACGGGGTTCTCGCCATTCGAACTCCTGTATGGCTGACATTCGCGGAGTCTCCTGGATGTCACAAAGGAAACCTTGGAAGCCAAGGTCACCTCCCACAAGAGCGTCATCGAGAACGTTGCTCTGATGCAGGAGAGGATTGCGAAGGTGATGCCCATTGTAAAAGAACATCTCCTCCAGGCACAAGAAGCTCATGCCAGAGTCTACAACCAGTTAGCCAGAGTGAGGCAATTCAATCCGGGAGACCGAGTCCTCGTGCTAATTCCTACGATGGAAAGTAAGTTCTTGGCCAAGTGGCAAGGGCCGCATGAGGTGGTGGAAAAAGTGGGTGAAGTGAACTACAAGGTTCATCAACCGGGACGACGTAAGGTGCACCAGATATCAAGCTGTGGCAAGACAGAGAGGCTGTGGAAGCTCCATGCTTGCTGGGCAAGCCAGAAGGTGATGTTGGAAGAGTCGCAATAGTGGAAACGCTAACAAAGGCCCAGAAACAGCAGTGTTGGGAGTTGATGCAGAAGAAACGGGATCTGTTCTCGCAATTGCCGGGATGCACAAGTATCATAGAACACGAGGTTCTGACGGAGGTTCATGTGCGGGTAAACTTGAAGCCCTATCAAATACCTGAGGCCCAAAGAGAGTTGATCTCCAAAGAGGTAGCTTGTATGCTGAAGCTCGGTGTCATTGAAGAATCCAAAGGCGGTTGGTCGAGCCCGATCGTCTTGGTCCAAAATCCCGATGGTGAGTGGAGATTCTGAAACGACTATCGGAAGTTGAATGAGGTCTTCAAATTTGACACATATCCCATGCCATGCGTCGATCAGCTGATCAATAGGCTTGGGCCAGCAAGGCACATAACCACCTTGGATCTGACGAAGGGATATTGGCAGATCCCCATGGCACAGGTAGACAAAGAAAATTGCATTTTCTACACTTGACGAATGCTTCCAGTATGTCCGGATGCTGTTTGGACTGCAGGGGGCCCCTGCAACCTTCCAGAGAGCCATGGATCGCATCCTTGCATCCCATAAGAAATATGGCGCAACATACCTGGACAATATTATTATCTTCAGTCCAGACTGGTAGAGTCATCTGGAAAAAATCCAGGCTGTGTTTGATGCTTTGAGGAAGGTGGGGTTTTCAATAAACCAGAAGAAATGTAGCATGGGGAAAGAAGAAGCCAAGTACCTAGGATATGTAGTGGGTAGAGACGAGAAAAAAAAAAAAAATTACTAAAGTAGAAGCAATCCAAAATTGGCATAGACAGCTGTCGAAAAAGCAAGTCAGAGCCTTCCTGGGAATCGTGGGATACTACAGGAAATTCATCCCAAACTTCACCATGATGGCCGCACCCCTGACTGACCTCCTTAAAGGGACAAAACCAGCCATGGCCAAGTGGACGGCAGAGGCGGAGACGGCCTTTCAAGAGATGAAACTGGCTCTGTGTAATCAACCGGTCCTGGTTGCCACGGACTTCAAGAAAGAGTTTATACTCCAGAAAGATGCCTCAGATGTCGGTTTAGGAGCAGTCCTTTCCCAGGAGATAAACGGGGAGGAGCACCTTGTCCTCTACCTGAGTAGAAAGCTGTCATCCTGTGAGAAAAATTATTAGGTCATAGAGAAGGAATGCTGTGGGCTATAAAGTGGGCGGTGGACACTTTACGGTACTATCTGTTAGGTTGAAAATTTAGATAGTATCCGACTATGCCCCACTGGAATGGATGAGGGGTCACCCTCTTGTTTTTAGCCCTACAGGACTTCTACTTCCATGTAGAACATAGAGCATGGAAGCTACATGGTAATGTCCATGCCCTCTCGAGAATCCCCTGTCTGGTAGTAGAAGGTGCCAAGTCCCACAACTTTAGGCAGAGGGGGGAGATATGTAAGGTGGCTATTGGTCACGTAGTCGATGGGAGGTATGTGTCACAGAGATGGCTGGTCTATGTGATGTAACCCGGAGTGTTTCTCTAGGGCACATAAGCACTAAGAGGATTGTTTGGTGCACCTGGGAGCCGGGTTACGGATAGCTGGGAGAGAATGGGCGGGTCCAGCAACCCACTTACCTCACCTCTGGGTGTGGTTAAAATGAAGGCTGTTGTTTGGCACATGGTCTATGTGTTTGGAGGTAGATGGCCTCCTGTGTATGTTTGTTTCAGACCAAGCCAGGACACTGGACACTACCCCAGCTTGTGTGCCACACAAGCCTGGCTGAGCAGAAACATGCTAAGGACATTTACTTTGTCTGATCTAAAGGCTATTTTCTTTTCTGTTTGGCTTCTGGGTTTATGAAGCAATAAACCCACATGAACTTTTAAAGGAACATGCCTCCTGTTTTCCTCCCGTTGTGCCCAAGTGAGTAAAACCCCTACAATATGTATAAAGGAAAGGGTATGGTACTCACAGAATGTTTCAATAATCCGCCACAAAGCGTTTCCCCAACAGGTTCATTAGGAGGCTTGATACAGGGATGATAATTCATGATGTTCAGCATAGTGTGCCTAATAGTCAGGTGTCCATGTTTAAATATCCCACTTCATCCAAAACCCCAGACTAGGAGGCCCATTCCAATTCCTAGAGGTGAATTGTCACAGGATATACTGTACCGCGCCTACGCTACTTCTCATGAGCTAGAGGTTCGATAATGTCCATCCCCTAGTGTGCATGTCCGGAAGTGACGTGCTTTACACTGAAACGCCAGATAAACTGATTGCCTCCGCGCCACTCATACCTGTGACTGCGCATGCCCGTAGTTATCATTCCACGACGGAGCACATCCAAGATCATTGTCCACAAATGCACATGCCCAGATGTCTGCGTTCCACACCTGAGCATATGGTATTGGATTGCATTCCAACAGAAAAATCCTCTTTCTGAGATCAGTATCATGGGAGACTAAAAACAAGTATTGCACATCCTCCCATCATGCAATAGGCACGTAGATCTACTTTATCACTACAAAAAATATGAGATGGTGGCCCACAGAATATTCCTAAATGGTCATATTTGAGCCCTATTGCATAATTAGAGATACACAAGGATCACCACACTTGTTAGTTACTAAATAGTATAAGTGGGATATAACTGATAAGAAATAATTCTGATATAGAAGCTCAGATCTCTTGATGAAGTAAAACAATGTGAACCTCATTCACAGGGAACTGAGTAGCAATGGGGAGAGAATAAAATCCAAAAATGTAATCCAGAATGGGGCAGTATGCATACAAAACAAGCATAGGAAATTTGCTCATTCAGTCCCGTAGGGGCTCGCTTTCCTTTTTGAGGATACATCTATTGAGATCACCCCCTCTCACATTGGGTTTAACCACCTCAATGATGCAAAATGAGATGTCACTTGTTTCACCTCAATGTGCACTGTTCATGTGTCTTACTAATGGGGTGTCCCGACCATGGGGTATTTCGCCCAAATGCCACCCTACACTCCTCCTAGACTGCCTCTTGGTCGTGCATACATAATCTAGGAGGCAGGTGCATGTGGCCACATATACAAGTTGTGAGGCTTTACAGTTGGAATAATCCCTCTGGAAAAAGGTTTCACCTGTAGAGGAACGCGAGAAAGATTTACATGGTCTCATCCAATTACATGTACAACTTTCTCCACAACTAAAGAAACCACAGATTCTTCTATCCAGCCATGTCCGCTTCGGTGCAGGTTTTTATAGAAACTATGCACTAAACAGTCCCTAATTGACCAACCCTTTCTGAAAGTTATTGTGGGAATAGATCCCACAGCACCCTCAGGTCCTGCTCAGCCACAAGTACATCCTAGTGTTTTCTGAAGATATTAAAGATATGGTCACTCTGATTGTCACAAGTTCCTATTACTTATGTCATCCCATATTTTTCTTGCTCTCTTGGTTAGGTATTGAGGAGTGTCTCTCTCCTGTTTTTCTGCAAACAATCGTGCGGAATCCAAAATGTACTGTGGGTACCTTTTTCCTTGAATCTGGTGTTTATGTCTATCGCCTCTTTATTAATATCTGTGACACTAGAGCAGTTTCTTCTCAACTGTAAAAATTGGCCCTTGGATAATGCTTGTTTTTTTTTTTTTTAGGAGGCTGGAGTGGTTGCTATCCCACTTTAATAGTTTATGGTAGATGAGTGTCCCTAGGGTCCCATCCAGGGCAGTGGAGTCGGAGTCGTGGAGTCGGTGCCCATATTGATGGAGTCGGTATAAAATGGACCGACTCCGACTCCTAAAATAAATAAATTGGGTACAGTAGTTCAATGTAGTTTGTGAGGAATATTTTTTCATAAGAATTTGGGAAAGTTATGAAATGTCCTATAAATGTCTGTCCTAGTCCTGATCTAAGGGTCTAGGCTTTTAGCTGAGCAAAATGTGCCCCACCGTAAATTTATCACTTAAAATGAGCCATGTATGAGGGAGTCGGTGTCATGGAAATTGAGGCGTAGGAGTCGAAGGTTTCGCTTACCGACTCCATAGCCCTGGCTCCCATCCCGTTCTTTCTTGATTGGTACATCCAGGAAAGGCAACTGGTAATACTTAAACTCTGATGTAAATCTAAGGCCTACTCTATGGATATTGAGTTCCCTGACAAATTCAAGAAATTGTTCACTCGTCCTTGATCAGATGATAAAAATGTTGTCAATATATCTATCCCATGCCCCAATATATGGACGCCACCACTTATTATCATCCCTGAATATTGTGGTTTCCTTCCACCAGCCCAGGAATAGGTTAGCAGATGAGGGGGTACAGGGGCTCCCCATCGCAGTACCCCTGAGCTTGGGTAAGTACTTCCTGTCAAAAAGAAAGATGTTATGAGTAAGAGTGAATTTTAGAAGATCCTCCATGAAGTCATTATGTCTGCTACACTCTATTGATCTTGATTTCAATAAACGTCTTACTCCTCTGATACCATCCTCATGCGGTATATTACTGTACAAAGCCTCGATATCTAGTAAGGCCTGCTCCCCTACATGCATGTATACATGCTCGAGGGTCTACATGTAGGGGAGCAGGCAGAGGGAAAACCATTGCCGGAGGGAGTATTCAAACTGTAAAACCTCAGGACTTATTCCAACTGCAGGACCTCAGGCGATACTATGGGAACTTTATACTGTGTGTGGGGGGATGGTGGTACTGTAGGAACATTACTCTGTGTGGGGGGCATCATACATATTGCAAAAGGAGCATAATGGGGGCATTACACTGTGTGGGGGCATCATACATACTGCATAAGGGGCATAATGGGGGCATTACACTGTGTGGGGGCATCATACATGCTGCATAAGGGGCATAATGGGGGCATTACACTGTGTGGGGGCATCATACATCCTGCATAAGGGGTATAATGGGGGCATTACACTGTGTGGGGGCATCATACATCCTGCATAAGGGGCATAATGGGGGCATTACACTGTGGGGTCAGTAAAGGGGCCCTGTACTATGAGAACAATACGTTTCCTCCCTTCCTGTCTCCATAGTTGGGTCGTATGTATCTATTACAGGAAACAGAACAAAAACCTTATGATTCTTATAAAGGGGCAACACAAGACCCCAAAAGAGTCTCGGTGCTGAAGGGGTTAATGCCCCCTGCGCCCAGTAATGGGGTCTCCACATACCTCCACCTGCAGAGCTGCCACCACATATATGGCTGCTCTGTGCGCACAGTAGTGATGGGTAGCTCCTGAACGAGCCGGCTCTAAGAGCCGGCTCTTTATAGTGAATCATGAGTCGGCTCCTGGCAGGGAGCCAACTGAAATTTAAACGGCTCTTTGCCAGTTCACGTTCCACAGTCAGTCCCCTCTGGCCCCGCCCCTCCCAGCCCCTCCCTCCCGGCAGTAGTCACTCTGATCTTATCCAGGAGACTGAGAATGCCTGCTCCTCCTGCTGCCGCACATAGCACTGACTCACAGCCCCGCCCCTCCCTCTCCTCTGGCCCCGCCCCTGCCTCCCCTCTGGCCCCGCCCCTGCCTCCCCTCTGGCCCCGCCCCTCCCGGCAGTAGTCACTCTGATCTTATCCAGGAGACTGAGAATGCCTGCTCCTCCTGCTGCCGCACATAGCACTGACTCACAGCCCCCTCCAATCTGTGACAAGCAAGCAGCAGTCAGGCACTTTATTAAAGGAACACTGACATCTGGATTTAGCCTGATTATAGTTATTTACCGCCAGCTTGTAAATCCTCGCTGAGCGAGGGAGAAACAGCGGATGTAAATGTGCGTCCCTTGTTCTCTCTCATTCACTTGAATGGAAGAGAACAAATGATCCAGCGATGCATATGGGCAGGGCAGATAAGGATCTCCTCTGCAAACATACCATGGCTGGATGGAGCATCACTGGATCGCAGGCTCGGGTGCTGCATGGTCCATGCGGTCAGTCAGCGAGCGCTGGCCGACAACATGGTCGCATCCTGTGTGTCTTTTGCTGAATAGGGCTCCGGCACAGGACAACTTCCATGGAAACCCATGTAAACAGTTACATAGGTTTTTATGGAATACCAGCAGGATTGAAGCAGAATTTTTAAAATAAGTATATGGAGAATATACCTATTTTAAAAAGTTCTCTTCAATTAATGGCACTAATGCCCATGTGATCCAACCCCTTTAATGACATTATATTAGTGATGGCAAAAGACATTGGTCCTTGATGGGACACCAAAAAAACAGTATTTTCCAAAACAGATAATAACAGAAGAAATAAACTGAATCAGTCCATCCAAGCTATGGCACTTAGTTTATCTATCCAATGGGCCCTAAAGACAATTTTAGGCTGCCTTCACACTTTGTGGATTTGCAGCGGAGTTTCCATGCAGATCATCAGCGTGGACATGCCATGGCATTTACAGAAGCCAACAGTGGCAATGGTTTCTTTCCAAAACACATTCTCACTTCGTGGAAAAATTCAGAATCTGACATGAGGTGCGAAATTGGCTTCAGCAGCAGCATGTGAATAAGTGCAGAATATCCGATATGCGAAATTCATTGCAGTCAATGGACGGGTGAATTCCGCAGCAAATTCCTTATCTAAATCCGCCTGGATGCAGATGCCACATTTGACACTGCAGTTTTGCTGCAGACTGTTTGCAGCAGACAGCCCACAGCGAACTCACCAAGTGTGAAGGTAGCTTTAAAATGTGGCACTGATAATTAGGATCTTGTTGGTATTTTGCATGTTCATTTTGTGTTTGTTAAAGTTTTTACAGCAAATAATATAAAATCTGGTTATTCTGGAAACTATTCTGTTTTATGTCATAAATTGGCACATGTGTAGATTTTTACTAAAAGGTATACAATCATGGGTTAAAACATACCAGAATTTGGCTTCAAATTTAAAGCCAAAGGTAATAGGAAATGAGCCATTTTCGGAGCCAAAAGAGCCGGCTCACCAAAAAATCGCATTTTACCCATCACTACACCACATATATGGCTGCTCTGTGCGCACAGGAGCTGTGATGAGGTCACAGGAGGGAGGAGTCAGGGGTCACATGATCAGGGGCCTCAGTGGATGCAGGACTCTGCTGTGCTGGTTGTCATGGTGCTGGATGAGCTGAAGTTTATGTGTGGGGTCAGGAGGGGTTTACAGTGTGGATGTAGCAGAGCCGCGTGTGTACGAGGTGTACGGAGCAGAGCCGTGTGTGTACGAGGTGTACGGAGCAGAGCCGCGTGTGTACGAGGTGTACGGAGCGGAGCCGCGTGTGTACGAGGTGTACGGAGCGGAGCCGCGTGTGTACGAGGTGTACGGAGCGGAGCCGCGTGTGTACGAGGTGTACGGAGCGGAGCCGCGTGTGTACGAGGTGTACGGAGCGGAGCCGCGTGTGTACGAGGTGTACGGAGCGGAGCCGCGTGTGTACGAGGTGTACGGAGCGGAGCCGCGTGTGTACGAGGTGTACGGAGCGGAGCCGCGTGTGTACGAGGTGTACGGAGCGGAGCCGCGTGTGTACGAGGTGTACGGAGCGGAGCCGCGTGTGTACGAGGTGTACGGAGCGGAGCCGCGTGTGTACGAGGTGTACGGAGCGGAGCCGCGTGTGTACGAGGTGTACGGAGCGGAGCCGCGTGTGTACGAGGTGTACGGAGCGGAGCCGCGTGTGTACGAGGTGTACGGAGCGGAGCCGCGTGTGTACGAGGTGTACGGAGCGGAGCCGCGTGTGTACGAGGTGTACGGAGCGGAGCCGCGTGTGTACGAGGTGTACGGAGCGGAGCCGCGTGTGTACGAGGTGTACGGAGCAGAGCCGCGTGTGTACGAGGTGTACGGAGCAGAGCCGCGTGTGTACGAGGTGTACGGAGCAGAGCCGCGTGTGTACGAGGTGTACGGAGCAGAGCCGCGTGTGTACGAGGTGTACGGAGCAGAGCCGCGTGTGTACGAGGTGTACGGAGCAGAGCCGCGTGTGTACGAGGTGTACGGAGCAGAGCCGCGTGTGTACGAGGTGTACGGAGCAGAGCCGCG